>NW_012267236.1:20041433-20095009 GCF_000151885.1 Dipodomys ordii
GAAGGAAGGAAGGAAGGAAGGAAGGAAGGAAGGAAGGAAGGAAGGAAGGAAGGAAGGAGAGAAGGAAGGAAGTAAGGAGGGAAGGAAGGAAGAGTCAGTACTTCTCTCAGGAAAAGGTTCTAGTCCTAATGAGTAGAGTGCATCGAATCACAGTTTGTACAAAATGAGGGCAGTAGCACCTACCCTTGCAAGGGCCCCCTCTTCTACCGAATGCCCAGTACCCTCTAATCTCTGAACGATCTGGGGGAAGGGCAGTAAGAGCCCTGGGCTCAGGAAGTCAGGCTCACCGTGTGGGCTCCAGCTCCCCTTGCCTTGAAGACACATAAAGCTGTATTTCGCCATCTGTGAAATGAGGGCCACCCTCTATGTCATCTACCATTTTCTCCCCGCCCTCTGCAGCAAGGCCTCAATGCTACCACAGCTGCTCCTGATGCACACGAGCTCCAACCACGAGCCCTGACTTAATGTCCCTTTGGCAAAGGACCAAGCCGTGTGGAGAAGCAAGGTGGAGCCTCCCCTGAGCAAGGATTCGAGTGTACACAGGAAATCTCCAAGGTTTACCGTCACAGAGGAGAGAAAATGGGGGAGCAGAATGTAATACAGAAGTGGGTAATGAGCAGGAGGGAGGTGGGGGAGCAGGCAATATGGATCTGTCTAGTCTGCTCACTATACCATCTCAAAGGCCCAGCATTCAGAAGGGGCCCTGCTTGACTTAATGATCTCCTGGAAATTCTCTTTTTAAAATTTTTGAACTTCAATAAGTAGGCTACAGAATGCAAATTAAGCATTTCCAATGTTCTACATACTCGTTGAAAACTCATTTGCAGTTAAAGCTTGTGTTACATCATATAAATATGAATAGTAAACCCATTTACTAATGATCTAAGTTTCAATTCCTTCTTTACTTAGAACAATATTAACAGCAACTTGAAAACCACTGTGACAAGTTGAAGGAGGCACTTGAAAGAAAGGGGAAAAGCCCAACCTTTGAAGACACTGATTTGTTACAAACGGCTTCATGTTTTCACAACATAGCTGGCCCAGGAAGTTATAAGCCAGTTCCCCACAGGAAGGGGGTGATATTTAATAAAGCAAGGAAATTGGGAAGAGTGATGGGAAATGGGCTCAGAGCTCTCCCAGGGGACCTGTGAAGAGCAGGGCATTCTGGGACTTCCACTAAGACTCTTGTCTTTGCAGCCAGGCAGGGAGCAGGTATATCTAATCTGACCACACATAGACACAGAAGTACTTTAAAAAAAAAAAAAAAACCTTCAGGCACAGAGCAGCAGTAGGCTGACATCAGAAAGTCATCCAGAATTAGTGGAAATTGGGAGGATCAAAGACTGGGGATGGGTTGTTGCTGGCATCCACTCAGAAATGGAACCTCAGCATCTATAAGCAATGGAGGACCTCAGCCCGTACAAAGGTCATGATTGTGCACCAGAACACAGGGAGAGATCTCAGACAAGCCTGCATAGTCAGAGGACCCAGAGAGGACAGAAAATGCTGGGAAGGGGTTTGATAATGAAGAAAGAGAGAAGAGAGAACTCCAGGAAAGGCTCTGTATTCATTTTCTATGATCATTATAACCAATTAGCCTAAACTTAGTGACTTCTAACAGCACAACGTGTCGTATCTCGTATAGGTCTCCTTGGTCTAACATCAGAGCGTCTATAGACACTTCCCATTCTGGAGACTCTCTGGTAGAATTTATCTGCTAGTTTATTGTGACAACTGACAGAATATGCTTCTTCCTAGTTCTAGGACTAAGGTTCCTATATGATCGATGGCTGTCAGTTCAGACCTCTTCTCAGTTTCTAAAGGCTGTCTGTACCCATTGGACAACAGTCCCCTTCCTCCATCTCCAACATCAACAGCAATGAGTTCTTTCATACTCTATCTTTCCTGCCTCTTCTTCTATTGTTGCCCCTCTTTTTTTTTTGTCTAAGTCGAAGTGAAATCCATGTAAGATAAAATCAGCCACTCTACATGAACAATGCAGGGACATTTCTTGCAGGTACCACCTCCATCTAGTTTGAAGACATTCTTACATCCCCAAATTAATACCCCCCAAAACTACTGAGCAGGAAATCACCCTCTATCTTTCCTCTCTCTAGTCCCTAGCAATCACCAATCTGCTCCCTGATTCTATGGATCTACCTAATCAAGATATTTCATCTGAAGAATCAATAGAGTAGGTAACCTTAGGTGTCTAGCTTCATTCATGTACCCTAATGCCTTAGAGGTTTACCCAGGTAGCGGCTTGCATTAGTACTTTATTCCATTTTAGGACCGAATGACAATCCATTGCCTATAAAGAGCACAGTTTGTTCATCCATTCATCCACCATACTCCACCAGTGAGTTATTTCCATCCTTAGGCTACTGTGAATAGTGCAAATATGGATGTGTGTTGGGTTGGCCTAGTTATTTCTAACCCCCTAGGATAGACAGCCCTCTTCCACTCTTCAGGGCTCATATGATCATGCTGGGCCCTCCACCCTGTCCAGGATCGCCTCCCTTAGTTCCACCTGCTAGCATGTGGTGTTGCATTGTTATAGCTCCTCGGCACCAGAGCATAGATGCTTTGAGGAGGTGATTTCCTGCCACCACAAGAACTGTATTATCCAAGTTTGGAGAGAGTACAATGACTGCAGGAAACGTCAAGCACTTTAGTGCCACTTCCACACCATGGCTTCCACAGTTTGAGAAATATACACAACCCATTGAAAGGAAGAAACACTGCTGTTGCTCACATTATGTCCGCCAGCCTCAACATCAGGCTGAGTGGCAACTCAATCTCTGGGTTAGGCTACTGTGATCACTAACCCTAAGACCCTGCATGAAGAATTTTTAAGTCAGACATCTGTCAAACCAGATGATACTTTTAAGTTGTTTTTTTCCTAAGATTACCATCCATTAACAACATAAAAGGAAATATTTTAAACTTCTTACCTAAGTTATGTATAAGATTGGGGGGTGCGGTTCCCTCTGGATATCAGGGAGTCCCAATGGTGAGAAATAGTTGGCTAGTGATTGGCTGTTTTGTGCATTTCTATCTACTGCCTAGAGAACTACTTGGCACATGAAAGGTACTCAAAAAGACTGGTGAATAAGTAAATGGAGTATAGAGCCTGTGGGGGTGGCAGATGTGGGGGTGTTGATGGCAAAGGTCCAGTACTGTAGACCATGGATGTGTTCTAGAATGTGCTGTAGGCCAATCCTCAGAGTAAACTGGGGACCCTCATTGTTGCCATGTCTCATTGGGGGATTAGCACTTCATATTTTGTCATACTTTTCATCAAGATGGAAGAATGGGATGTGTCTGATCCTTGTGAAGGGAACAAGACAACACCAGGAAAATGTGGATGGGTAGAAATGAAAATGATGAAAGATGCAGCCACCAGCGACCCTCCTCCCACAGCTAATACCCCTCCCTCTGTTCGTCCCATCTGAGGAAGGGCTGGAAGGGGCTTCACAGAAGACATGAAAGAAAAGGAATTCAGTGACCACTCCTAGAGATGGGATTCTCCAAATTATCCATGAAAATTGGATGTAGAATCCATAACTCATAGATCAGGACCTGTTTGGTTGGAGCATCTCAGTGACAAGAGGATAAGTGGTGTCTCTTGACAAATCCTTTATCCCTGATTGGTATTTCTTAGCAGCAATGGTCTCCTGAAATTAATTCAGCACAGGCAGTCAGTGAACCCAGACAGCATTCCTGAATGTGCCTATAAATCTACAAATAAACCCAGTGGGTAGTAAAAGACAAATGATTACACTTGGACATGATTAATTAAACAGCACTCTGTAAACATTCACACAGTGAGAAAAAAGGATATTCTTAAGTGAGGATCACAAGGGCTCAATAGATCATATAAAACAATGCTTATCAAAATGAACTCCAAGAAATGGAAACCAGAAACTTTTTATTATACTGTTTGTGGTTCTTTTTTAATTTTTTCTTTGGTTTATTCCATTTTGTTGATGTGTTTCATTTGTGTACCCTTTGTCTTGTATGTAAGTTTATCTGATTTGGAATGGGGAAGGGGAACAGAAACTGTGGGACAAAAGGTGGACCATTCAGCAGTGATACTCACTATTCACTATGTTGGAAAGGAGATATACAACTTGTGGGGCAAGAGAGGGATCAGCAGGGGAAAACTGGGAGAAAATGAGAGAGGGGGTGACACTGTTCAAAGAGAAATGAACTCATTATCTGAGTTATATCACTGTAACCCTTGTGTGCATGACCTTTACAATAAATTTTAAAATAAATAAATTATATTAAAAAAGAAGAAATGACATTTCATTCCTGAAATGTACATACAGCATTTTTCACTTTATTCTTTGTCAATGCAACTTGGCCCTGAAAGCTAATGCTAATGTGTCTAACTGAAAGTTTACCTTCACCCAAATGTCAGGATCCTGCAACTAAAAACCCATTCAATGGCTAGCCTTTATTTCTTACTCATATAAACATTGCTTTTTCCAGACTGTAAACACTACAAAAACCTTCAGGAACTAAGCTGTTTTAAGATGGCTGTCAATGGGAATAAGATGAGGTTATTGTTAAATATCACAATCCTCCTCTCACAAAGCAACTTTCATTAATATTTGAGTTCAAACTAAAGAATATTAAGAGAAAAAAATTCTTTGTAACTTGGAAGTTATGAAGTTAAAAAAAAGCACTGTGTTTCCAGACTCTTTAGAGAAAAATCTAAGAATGATGACATTCATACATACTTTAACTGAGACTACTGATCTCCTCTGTCCTGATTCAAGGGCAGCCAGCCACCTGGGGCCAGTCATCTCTCTCTCCAGGATTTGCCTTCTCCAGTGGGATCCAAGGAGACCCTACCAGGATCCTGTGGCTACCTAGAAGCATGTCTGATGAACTGAATTATAATTCTATGAAGCCACTGATGCATTTTATCCCAGAAATATAAACTGGCCCTCTCCTCCTAAAATATATACTTCCATTGGAAAAATAAATTTCTCCTAGGAAAGTAAGGAAGACATTCTCTTTTATAGACTCCTCTAACAGTAGAGTCCTAAGTGATTCCACCTGTGCCTAGTGTGGATTTGGCCACTTAATCAAGGCATGATTATCTGGCTCTGAATTCAGCCAGAGAATGTGTCTGAAAGACATAAAGGGCTGAGCTTTGTGGTTAATGGCAAGGAATCTCAGTCTCCAGAGATTCCCCTAAAATGAGCTTTGTTGGCAGTGAGCATTCCGAAGGTCATAAGCTTTGAAGGACAGGCATTTCTGGGCCTGTAGTTAGAAAGAGCTGCCAGCGCTAACACCCTCCCCAACTTCCTGATCCTTGAGTACCTCACAGATTTCCTTCCAAAATATCTCACCTTCCCCTGAGAATCACTCCCTTGGCTGTTGTGTTTGTTCAGGATTCTAGCTCGCTCGTTCTCTCTCTTTTCATATTAACTTCCCTGACCTCATTTCTCCCCTTTCTATGCCATCCTTCATGGAGCCAGAGTGCACAGGTCACTTTTCCTCTCTGTGACACAATACCTGAGCAAATCAGCTTCAACAAGGAAAGGTTTGTTTGGGTGCACAGATAAAGAGCATCCTGCCTGTAGTCACTTGGACCCATTGCTTCTAGGCTGTGCTGCAGCGGAACATCATGGTGGTGAGTATGTTGGTACAGCAGAGCTTTTTACCTCATGGTGGCCAGAAAGCAGAGAGAGTGAAAGAGAAAGTCTGGACAAGATGGACCCTTTGAAGGCATGCTCCTTCCTTTTCCATGTAGGACCCACCTCTCAGTAGCCCACTCAGTTATGAATCAATCAGTGGATAAATCCATTGATGAGGTTAGCACTCCTAAATCCAATCACCTCTCAGCATCACCACAAGCTGGGAACCAAACCATCCACCTGTAAGCCTTTTCTTGGGATCACTTCTTATCCAAACTACAACATGAGATAGTAGTTCTAAAACAGAAGTCATATTACATCACTCTCTGATTTAACAAAAAAAAAACCCACCTTTTCTTAGACCGCCTATAGGAGTGAAGCTAAAAATCTACTTTTCAAAGAACTTTCAGAGAACCACGTAATATGGTCACACTTAGATTTAGCAAATAAGAACACAGGGCATCCAGTTAAATATGAATTTGAAAAAAAGAAACCGTATTTTTAGTGTAGCCCTGTCTCTCAAACACTGGGGATACGCTCATGCTAAAACTAAATGCATTGTCTACCTGAAATTCACATCTGACTGTGGGTCCTGTATTTCATGTGGCAACACTAAAATAGTTACCCTAATCATTATCTCTGAAGTCAAACAATGGCCTGCCCTTGTGCATATTCATGACATGTTTCACTACTTAAAAATTCCTATTCATTCTTTGTATCCCAAAATATCTTCTTTGAAGCTCCCTCTGACAGCCAATAGTATCATCAGCCTCGCTCACCTTGGTCCTCTCTTTTATCTGCCCTCTGTACTCACCAGGATGCATTATAATGATGCATGAATCATTTTCCTTCTATACTTCAGTGAGAGGTCCCCAAAGAGCCATCACTGACCTTTATCCACCTATGGGCCCCAAACCTAACTTAAGACCAGTACAGAACAGAAACTCAAAAAAAGACTGTTAAGTAGGTGAAGAATAGTCAACTAAATAATAACTATTGGGAATGATTTCAAGTACATTATTTCACTCTCCATCACAGTGGGATCCTAAGAAGAAAATAATATATACTAGAATGACTTAAAATAGGAAGCTACAAAACAGAAGGCCCTGAAATAGTCTCAAAACAGCCAAATATCTCTCACTCCCCCCAACCCTGGAGGGGCTCAGAAATGGTTTCACTGGAAGGTGGTGCACCTCTGCCTGTCACATCTGTTCTCAACCAAGTCTCACTTCCAAGGCCATCGAAGATTGCTCCAAGGGCTGCATCATTTAAATAGCATGGCTACCTAGAGCTTGAAAAGTGGTCTCCCATCTATCCATCTGTGCAGCTCCCATGGATTCTTCTCAGTACTTTTGTTGAATGCATGAATGAATCTTGCTCATTCAAAACAAATCTATTGAAAATCTGCATTGAACTTAGCCTTAGGTATATGGTAATGACTGCCACAGAGTTTCTAAGGTCTGAGACAGAGGCACTAATAGAGTCAATCTCTCTAAGACATATGTTAAGCTTCAAAGATCACTTGTTATTCTACACATGTCAAAAAAAACACGATGAAATAATGAAAACTAAGAAGGAACTTCCTGGGCTGGGCATGGTAGTATATGCTTATAATCCCAGCAACTCAGAAGCATCAAAGTTCAAGGCCATTCCAGGCATAAAGACACTGAGACTTGTCTCATAAATAAGCTGGTTGTGATGGCACATTCTTGTAGTCCCAGACACTTAGGAGGTAGAGGTAAGAAGATCACTGATCTAGGCCTGCCTGAGCAAAAACTGCAAGATCCTATCTGCAAGCTAAAAATAAAACTGGCTTTGTGTGTGGCAGAGTAACTAGTGTGCTTGCCTAGCAAATGGGAGGCCCTGGGTTCAAGCCCCAGAAACACACAAAGAAGGAATGCCTCAACTCCTTATACATTTTTCCCCAAAGGCAAGCATTCTCTGAGAGTCTGGAATCCCTCAAGCCATCTACAGCCCTCACCTTGATAAGCACACTGAGTTCTCTTGCAGGAAAGCAGAGCAAGGAGTGATGCAGGACAAACGGTCTAGCACAGGTAAGGAATACAGGCCAAGCATCCTCCAATGCCACCACATGCACCACTCTATGTAAGAAGCTGGATGTGGTAACCATGAAAACCCAGTGAAACAAAATGATAAACAGTCTTGGCACTCAGTACTGGGAGAGCTGTCCTGAAAACTCTGCATCTTGAGAAACATGATTAATCGAGCCAGGACCACACTTTATGTTGCATAGTTGCACCCCAAATTTCTAAATATTACTAAAGCAAAAGGCCCAGCTTCATGTACACAGAAAATGTCGGCCAGATCTCATTTGCACCCTATGAGCTCCTGAAGCCTAGTGTCATCATGCAGAACAGGAGAGACCATGAGCTGATGAACACCCTCTGTGTAGCTAATGTTGTGTTGGTCCCAGACACATAGGCCTGCATTGAAATCTCAGAGCTGGCTGCAGACGAGGTACCATCGCCTGCCCTGTGCAGAGAAACCAAGACTCAGAGAACAAGTGGCTTGTCTCCAATCATATTTCTGGAAAGGACCTGAGGATAACTAAACACTGAGTGGCTCCACCAAAGTTCGTCTTTCTGCTTAAGCCTCCATCTGACAACAGATGAAAATCATAAAGAGTTCCAACAAAAAGTAGCTAACAGAGACTGAGGGTCCTGGAATCCTGAACCCATGCACAAACCCATCAACCAATCAGGTGGTCTTGGGCCACCTGGCCTAGTCTATCTTTCCTGGTAGGTGACAGCAGGCTTCCTGCAGTCTCCTAGAATTGTTCTGGACATGGGAATCAAATGTGAAGACATGGTTTGGAAGCACCACATGCTATAAACTATCACAGCAGTAAATTTGCTTTGGTTTGGAGGTTTTCTAGGGCAGGAAGTAGAAGGGCAACAGGCATGAGGAGGCCTGCCCAGTCGGGGTCCTTCATCCTGCCAGCAAGGCCTCCTGGGGGCACAGGAAGCTTGGTCAGCCCTCCACACCCAGACCCCGCAGCTCTGAGGTAATCATTTGCATCTTCTGTGAGAAGGCGCAAGGCCGAAACCTGCCTGTCCCCACAGCCAGCCTCCCCAGGGCACTGGCCCTGTGGTTGGCCAAGGCTAGCCTCGGGGCCTTGTGGTTACTTCCTGTGGCTTGGCGAACAGAAACAGCGGTGTAGTGAAAACTCCCACCCCCAAACGTACCTCTCACAGTCCGCAGTAAAAAGTCAGAGGGAGCAAAGAGACCTGAACACACCAGGGTGACTTCCTTCCACTCATGGCTGTGCCCTGTCCTGGTTGATCTCTTATGTGCACGTTTCTGGGAACCTCCAGGAGGCTGGTCCAGGTGAGAAGCAGAGAGCAAGCCCTAGGGCACTCTGGAAGGGTCAGTTCTCCAACTACTCACTCTGAAATGTACAGGATGGACCAAGCATCGGGTGCTGCATAATAACTACAGCCTGCCATACATCATAATTATGATAGTCCCTCACAGAGCCCTGCCTGCCTGCCTGGAGTCACACTAAGTGCCCAATCTGAGTGATCAGATTCAACCTTCACCACAGCTTTACTTGTGAAGCAGGCCTGGCCATTATCCTTGAGAAAGCTGCAGCTCCAAGGGGGAGAGTAAGTGGTCCCGGGCCATACAGAAGTCAGCAGCAGTGCCAGAGTTCAATTCCATGTCTAGATCCAGCTCAGGGTCCGGCCCTGACCGACAGGGGAAAGTGACAAGCAGAAAAGTAAAGAAATACACAAGATGAGCCAAGGCAGAGGAAAGAAGGACCTCGGGAAGTAGAAGAGTATATAACAGCAGGAGTGGACCCCTCACTGATGAGGACTGTCACGGGAACAAGCAGCTGTCCCTCCCTTTCCCAAGTCTACCCAGCATCAAACAATGCCAGTCCCTCTTTGGAGTTCACAGCAATCATGTGTGTTGAGGAAAATTTAAAAATCCTGGAATCAATACGAGGTTACTTGAATATCCTCCTTAAGGAAGCTAATCAAATCATTCATGTGTTCACTCTGTATGCATCTAGCACCTGCGGGATGCCAGGCACTGTGGAGAAAGGAGCAAGCACTTCAGTTGTGGCTCACTACCTTAATACCGTCAGTCACCTCCTGAGAGAACTACACAAGAAAGCAGATGCTCAGAGAAACAAACATATATCGACATGGATGAACAAAATAGATGTAAAGTGCTCTACAGAATCGTCCACCAGAAGCTGGGCATGGTGATACATGCCAGTTATCTCAGTTCAGCAAGTAGACATCAGGAGGATCACAGTTCAAAGTTAGCCTGGACAAAAAGTTAGTGAGACCTACCTGCTGTACTCATGTCAGCTCACAAACAGGGCATGGTGCCAGCACCCCAGACACACAAGCAGAGGCGCAGGTTGCTCAGCCGCCTCAGTCCTCACAAGCCACGACTTAAACCTCAGTACCTGGAGACACAGACACAGAAAAGCCTGGGGGAAGGAAGGGAGAGAGAGGGAGGGAGGGAGAAAGAGAGGGAGGGAAGGGGAACTAGGGGTATGGCCTATTTGAAGGGAATGATAGAATCAGCAAGTCCAAAGACCAGAAGAAAGAGAGAGGGAGGACCAGAAGGGAATAATAATAATAGGCGGGGATTGAATATGACCGAAATACATTATACACTTGTATGAAAATGTCATAATGAAACCTATTACTTTGTATAATTAATACATGCTAATATAAAAAAGAATTCAGAGGCAAGAACACATGTTCCAGGTTGAAGGAGACAAGTCGGTCCAAGTGGGCATGTGCCAAACTTTCCATCACGACTTCCCCTTCTCTTTCTCTTAATCCTATACATTACTTGACTTTCCAAAAGTACTGGGAGGCTTAAATAACCTGATCTCTGCTGGTTCTCTTTCATACCTGGCCTAGAATAGACTTTCAGGGAGAGAAATAGAGACAGTCAGAAACAACCATTTATTAATACCTACTATGTGACAGAAACTGTTAGCTGTAAATGTGGTGTCACGATAGTTCTACGGAGTAATTATTAATCCTCATTGTGGAAGAAGAAATGAAAGCTGGGGTCATGGTTCAAGTGGTACAGCACCTGCCTAGAAAGCTCAAGGCCCTGAGTTCAATCCCTACTACAAGGAAGGAAGGAAGGAAGGAAGGAAGGAAGGAAGGAAGGAAGGGAGGGAGGGAGGGAGGGAGAAAAGGCAACAGAAACACAGAGATTATCAGAGACTCCATTCTGAAGTATATTACACCTCCAAAGTTCTAGAAGTTTCTGTTCTGTGAATGACTGTGAATTTATTAGCAAATGATTTAGTAGTTCAAGAATCAGCCAAGTCAAAGGGGACCAATGAGGAGGAGGGAAGGGGCACAAGAAAAGATAATGGGGAGGGGGGTTGAGTGCAATTAAAATATACATATATGAAAATGTCATGACAAATCCCAATATATTGCATAATTAATATTCACTAATAGGGCTGGGAAGATGGTTTAGTAGTAGAGTGCTTGCCTAGCATGCATGAAGCCCTGGGTTTGATTCTTCAGTACCACACAAACAAAAAAATAAATGAAAGAAATAAAATTAAAAGAGAAATAATTATTTTTTAAAATACACTCATAGATAAATAAGAAAAAACTATCAGCAAGCCAAATAGATGTAAAGTAGATTTATGAAACTAAATCATAAAGTGTTAGATCTGAAGAAGTGTGCAATTGAATGTGGTGAAGCATGAATTCTTCCTGAAAGATTTTCCATGTGCTAGAAATGTTTCTTTAATCATGGTGGTTTTTTAGTTCTCTGAGGAAAACTTCTAAGACATAAATGATCCTGTTTAAGTTTGTGTCTGTCAGATCCCACGAAGGCAATTATGACAGTCCTTTGATTCATGAATGTGTCGGTGGACATTCCTAAATATTTACACAAACACATTGATTACTTGCATTTATAAGCCAATGGGACATGTGAAGCTATTCTCTATCACAAAATAAGAATTTTTGCAAATACAGTAATCAGTCCATATTCACTTCTCGTTAGCCTGATGCTTGAAATAATCCTCAGTGGCTTGCAAAGATGTCTCACATCTGCACCGGCACATCTGTGGTGGAGGCAGAGCACGTGCACGTTTAGAAGGTGGCATGCTTGCATCTGGAGGGCCTCACAGCATTTCTGGCCTTGAAACGAAACCCAGTAGCAAGGATCAAAACAAGAGCAGCATCAGAAAAGTTGACTCACTTCCCTGTTCCATTAGACAGAGTAGAGGGGCACTGTCACCAGAGGGCTTTGCATCCTTATAGGACTTTTGAGTAGAAGTTGTATGTGACACAGGTTTTGCAAACAACTGAAGCGAGTCTTACAAGCATCAGTTTAGCAAGGAGTGAATATGGGCTGGTTCTGGTATTTGCAAAGAGTCTTCTCCAATATTGTCTTCTTATACTTATCTCTACCTCTATCTCATTTAGATTCTGATAGCAAAATGCCCTCCAAGCTACCAAATTCCCAGAGGGCAATTAGTACGGCTAGATTCAAAGCTGATGGGTATAGACAGCCCTTAATTTCGAGTTCCACCTATTAAAGTGGCATAAACACTTGTTATAAGTTTGCTTGCTGATGCCAATCTGAAGTTTCTACAGTTGTGGAGATATCCCCGTGAGTGAGCAGATAGGGGGAAAAAACAGGAGAGATAAAAGTGAGAATGGAGGATGAATTAGAATCCAAGAAGCATTATTCATCCATAAACTTCCTGATTTTTTCCCAGGCAATGCCACTATTGTATAACCTTTGTCCATCTCCTCCTAGTATTCTAAACCAGCTCAACAAGGAACACAGGAAGAAGAAAAAGAAAAACAGCTATTGCAAACTTTACCTAGAAATCCCATTGTGGGGAGGGACAATGATATTCTTCCACTGTGGCTGTTTGTGGATTGTAAAGCAAATGCAAAGGAGGTGACTGTGCATGAGTGTGTGTTTGTGTATGCGTGTGTAAGAGAAGGGCCTGAGAGGCTGGGAGGATTAAGGATTTAACACAGGTGTGAAAACATGAATTTAAGTCATAAGGGTGACTAGGTTAAAAACAAGGATTGCTGCCAAACAGGCCCTGGACACACAAGGCTTAGCACCAGAAGTGAAAGCAATCATTTTCCAGTACAGCCTCTGGAAGCAGGTGAAGGCCTGTCCTGGGTGATGCAGCCCTGGGCTAGGGTCCCTAGGTTCAGCCTCTGAACTAGAAGCTTGCACGGTGGGAACACATTCAGGCAAAAGAAAATGCAGATTGGAGCCAAAGCAGAAATCGAGCGGCGATTCAGCCGCCACTGAGTCCTCTCCTCACAGGGAGGCTCTGACAGTGGGGTGACCCAGCTTGAGGCCCAGAGCCTGCACCTTTGCACCCCTGTATCATGATAGGAGTGGCCCTCTTGAGGACAAAACCTTAAGGCGAAGGCGGCGGCAGCAGCTACTAGTCTTGGAAGCCCGGAAGTCGGTCTGTTGACTCTATAGAGGAATCCAGGCTGAACCACACAGGCCGCTCCAAATCATTCCCCTGGCACTCAGGTCCACCTGTGTTGAGATAGATTTGTCCCATCAGGGGTCATCTTACTTGAGTTCTGTATAGGGCTCCCTGGGAGGAGGGGGCTTGAATGACGGTATCAGTAGTACAAATGCGATCTCCATGGGCTCTGGAAGCACTCTCCTGGCTCTGGACAGCACCTGCTGTCCCCCTCTTCCAGAAAAACAGATACAATGGGAGAAAAAAGTCTCTTTGCATTCAAAGGATTGGAAGATCTGCTGTGTTACCATAGCTTGAGGGCTGCGCTGTACCAGTTTCAGGCCTAGAAGTGATACATAGCTCCTTCCTGCTCCAAAAGGTCAATTTTTGACAACGATGCCAAGAACAGACATTATGAAAGGAAAGATTGGTGCTGAGAGGGATCACATGGCTGATTAAGTCAGTTGAGCTTGGGTTTAATGAAGAGTGTAAGGCTCTGTGGCAAACCTAGCCACTGTGGGAAACTTCTCCCAGGTAGCTTCTAATTGACAAGGGTCAGTGGCGTCAGGCCTTCCCAGAGAAATTATACAAACATCAAGTCAACAGGAATCTACAAGCACCTCCTCCAGGGACTGAGAACTCCAAGGTCCACCACTATAGAGGAAGAGAGTGGAACATGACACATGGAACAATGAGTTTTAGAACTCTGTTGGTGTCCCTTTGGGAAGCAAAGAACAAAGGACACAGACAGGAAGACCTCAAAGCCTAGCAGGCAGTCAAAGCTGTATTCACAGAGACAACAAACCAGAGCACCAGTGGTGAGTCTGCTTCCCCCACACATCATGCCTACAGCTGATCACCATTGCAATGGTTTGGAGAAGGGCAAAGTTTAAAGTGTATTTAAGTCACCAAAGTGAAGTTTCTATCACCATCATGAACAGGAGCCATCCGCACAGCAAAGCAAGAAGATAGGAAAGTCAAGTTGTCAAAAGAAAACAGGTAGCTGCTACCATAAGGGCTGTTAGAATTCAAAAGCAACAGGTGTCCACAGCACTAATAATAGTGAAAGCATCAAGTTTTTAAATGTTACATTTTTCATAAATTAGAAACATTAAAGGTTATCCCTAATATAATGTCACTTGCTGGCATACCAATATGCAATGCACAGTAGGAAGGGAAGGAAGAGAATAGGAATGAAGGGCGAAAGATGGAGGCCAGAAAAGGAATCCAGCTGATATTTTCTGAACCCAGGTCTTGAGCATTATACAAGGCACTGGGAATGAAGCAAGGAGCTAGACACCTGCTCCTCACCTCCACTGTGTCACCTCAAAGCAAAAGGGAAAATCCTCCAAGCCAGAGGAGGTACCCCAGCCACCAAGACCTCAAATGATTCAGAAGTGTGACCTTCAGAGATCACATCTTCTCATTGCGTTCTGGAAGACTACTCACATCACATTTGCTTTACTCACTGCTGCTTTCCAAACCCCAAAAGACCTTTTTCCCCCATTCAATTGTGATAATGAGTATGTTTGGCCGATTTTTCTCCCTGCTAAAAATATGGTTGTATTTTAACAACTCACTGTTAGCTGTTAAGGCTTGCAGAATTCTACCTGGAGATTAGGAGAATGTGTTTCACAATCTTAATGGGGAATATACACATATATATATATATATATATATATATATATATATATATAAATTAGTGACATTGCAACTGCTGTTGTTTTTAAAATGTTTTCGTTTGATTTTGAGGCTTACACTTCATGGATCTATATTCAGATCCCCTACAGTAAGCCTGGATTCTCTAGGACATGTAATATGCACTTGTTCAGACTGAGTTGTCTGCCAGATTTTGTGAGAAAATGTACTTCAGCTGCACCTGACCAGAAACCCATCTATCTTCCTTAGGTACTGAGACACGTGGACATACGGATGCACGCAAGCATGCACACATGGAAGATACCAGGACAGGCCCGGGGAGCTCTACTGCTCAACAGTTTCACTTCCAGAACAGAAATGGTAGGTTTAGGGTAGAGCATGAATGTGCGTCATTCGAAATAAATACTTATTTTGATGGTTTTGTTTTTTCAGAAAAAGTGACAAGGAGTGGAAGGTTTTGAGAGTTAACAAATGATATTCAATTCCTAACTGGGAGTTCTGCACTCTTAGTTATTGGAGGGGAGGGGAGGAACTGACACAGGAACAGATATGTGAGCTTCCAGCCTGGACTGGAACTTAAAATACTAAGAAGTATTATTTCTTCTGCCATAGTCAGTGCTGCATAGAGACTGGAACACTCCGGAACTCAACAGAGAACAATTTAATCATGGCTACTCTTAGTACTTCCTGCTGGCACATAGTCCAGGACCTGCTCCATGGTTGGCACATACTAATTAATAAGTACATCTGTGGATAGCAGAAAGAGTATTAGATACTAGCTCCTCACAGACTAAGAGGCTCGTCTCCTTTCCTTTGATTTAGTTACAAATGATCCAAACACTGGGCTCCAGGGGACTCCATTCCTTGAAAAAGATGACCCTGCCAAACCTTAAAGCTCCAGGGGCCTCAGCTATCACTGTCACTGGAGACGCTGGTAGCTGGCATCAAAGCAACCTCAAAGCCAAATCCCGGGCAAAGTCGCCAGTTGGCTGAGTCTGCTTCTCGAATTGTGTGAGCTGCAAATCAAAGACCAGCTGAAAACATGCTTTGTACCTACAGGCATATCCTTATGCCTTCATGGCCATCCAAGGGAAAAAGAACTTTTTGTTTTATTTTGTCACTCTGATCCCGCTTCCAAATAGTTTGTGGGCCAGACGAGCATCAGCACCAAGCAAGGCCGCTGAGCCCTGCACACAGGCGGCGAGCACGGGAGACGGGCTCCTCTTGTCCCCTACGTTGCACCGCTTCTTTCTTGCCTGAATCCTCACCATCTCTCTCCCCTTCCAGGGTCCTCCGTGGCTGCGATCTCCATAGAGTAAACAATCGGCACCTACCACGCCATGGGCACCAAGACGGAGCAGGTGCTTTCTTTGTATTGACCCCAATTCCAATCCAAACAATGATATCTCAATGTAGACTTTAGCGTCCTCTTTCTACTGGGCAGTAAATACTGGAATTCAAACTTGAAACCAAATAAATCTAACTCCAAGACCATGCATCTCTGAACTCCAGTACTTCCAGCAAGAGGAAAGGGAAGCCTAGACAGGAGTGGTTACTCTCTCTCCCTCTTTCTCCCTCTCTCTCTCTGTCTCTCTCTCTCTCTACACACACACACACACACACACACACACAGATGAAACTTCATTTGATAAAGTGTCTCCCATGTGAGAAGAGCATCACTTGCCATTGTTACTGCTATACTACCGTCATCGTCAAGCACCTGTGCAAGGTGCTTAGTCAACACTATTTCTACTACCATAACCCTATAGTGTAGACATAATTACCCTCTGTCCTGCAGCCAAGGAAACTGTGACTCAAGAAGCAAAGTGACTGACAGCAAGGTCACACAGCTAGTAATCGGCCAAATCACAATCTTCTAATTGAATCTAATCAACATAGAGTCCTCTTCTCAGTCAGAAATGATAGAGACACTGAGAAAAACAATCAACAGTCCATGAGATTTCTGCGTTCCTTCAGAAGCTACTGAGGGCCAGTACCAAAAGAACTGAGAACTGAAATAAATAGGAAGCCCAAGGAGGAATCCTGGAGCAGCTTCAGGGACAGAGCGGGCAGGATGGGGCCTAAACATATGTAGACCAGAAGAGGCCTTTTAGGAGCCTGTGGAGCGAGGACTTGGGAGAAGCAAGAATCCCACTGGGAAACAGCAACGATGAATACTAACTGAGCATCTACTCTGTCCTACCAATCCCAGCATCCTTGAGTCCTATGAGAACCACCAGGTCTGGAGATATCTTTTAATCCATTTTATAAAGGAAGGAACACAATCGCATAAATAATAAACAGCAGAAACAGATTAGTAAATGCTCTCCATTGCATCTCTGCTGTTGGCAGTGGAGAGACGGATGGGCAGGGCGCACAGCCAAAATGGTTTCACTGTAGCACCACACTTGGCCACGTCTTTACTAGGACTTGTCAAGGAGAAGTGATCAGGCCAGCCTCACCTCAAGTGTGTCATCCAGCTTCTGGGTTTCACGTTGTCCTGTGTATTTGCCTGCTCAGCTCAGGTAGTAAGCTTCACGTAGAGAACAAAGAGGTCCATTCTTCTTTGGCTCGACATTCTAGGTCATTAATCAACCAGCCTTCCTGCAGCTCATCCAGTCTGTCTCCTGTCATGGATGTTGGGACAAAAGACCAATCGTTCTTACCTTCAAGAAGCTCTCTGACCTGACTCCTAGACTCATGTTAATATGCTGTGCTATGGCCACATAAATATAATGACAATTGTGCTCTATCTAAACTGTAACATGGGGTAAACAGAGCTCAACTGAGTTTCATTGTCAATTCTTCTTAATTGTCCAGTCTGCAACCTGCTGACCAGCATACATACTTGCAGTTATTTTCTCTCATCATGCCCAAATCGCTAATTAGAATAATCACTAAAAGGTAGAGTTTACATGAATCAGGCTGGCGTGACACCAATCCCACCCCAGTCCTCATTTTGGTTTCCTCTGGGCTCCTTAGTTCTATTTCCCAGGCCAAGATCCACATCCAACACACTAAACTATTTGAATTATCTGATAGAATAGACCATACTCCGCTGTCTGTTCTGACATTGGGTAGGTAAAGTTGATTTTAACAAAAGCGAATGCTTGCATAGACTCATACCTGGAAGGCCAGCTCTCTGATCATTTCCAACTCCCTAGTAAACCATTATACTTGCTCTTCTCTTCTCCTCTAGGCTAATACTGTGGCCTATATCCAGACCCAAAGGTTCACTCATCAGCTGCCCTGTCCTGATGGTTCCAGTAGCATGAAGATTTATGTTTAAAGATATCTTTCCTGGCATACAAAGAGAAATCATTAGGGAGCAGTAAAAATACACAGGCCTGTATGACCTGTATTGAGCATAAGGCACCCTACTGACGCTCACTGTCCCTTCAACACACTGAGGCTTTGACTTTCCCCAAAGTACAAGTGTATGTAGCTGTGTCTCAGAAAAGAAGACGCAGACATGTGGGCGCTTTTTCAACTGTGAGGCCCTGTCTAGTTAAAACTGATTGCTTTCACTGTTAAACTCTGAGCAGGTTCTAAATAAAGAAGACATGGTAGAGGACATAATGAAAGAAATCCATTCCATGACAGATGCCCTGGTTTGAGAGTTCATTGGTACAGTTGTGCTGCTGCTGCTGCTGCTGCTTTGTGGGTGATGGGTTTGTTCTCACAGGAAGTCAATCTATTTTCTCAATCACTTTCCACTCCAGCTCTACCACAGGTCTCTGTGGAACCAGCTGATCTCCTCTCCCCTCTGCCCCCTGTGTGACAATCGCTGGCCAACTCTGTTCTAGGCATTCCTCAGCTTCCTTCCACCCTGTGCCAGCAAAGCACCAGACACAGGCAGCTTCCAGCCCAGAAGCAAATGTATTACAAGACTAAAAGGCCCAAGTTCAGGTTGTTTTAATTTGCACAAGCCCCTTCCTCATCTTCTATTCATAATTTTATATTTGTATTTCCACAAAATTCCCACATTGCCAGGTTTTTTGGTTGATGGCACAACCCTTCTGCAGAAGTAAACTTTGCCTTGTTGAGGGAAAAAAAAATCTATTATTTATTCCTATAAAGGAAAAACGCATTTAAAAATAGAATGAGACTTGTCTGTCATGAGCACTAAACATTTCTGCTCTCTCAGACTCGTGGAATATCTCTAACAGCCTGACAAAAAAGATGGCGGCACCGTTACTCCTTTTCACCCGATAAGAAAACTGAGGCTAGCCGTTACTCTTTGCACCCAAGGCTCACTATCTAGCAATACATTTATTTATGTAGCACCTCTTCTGTGCAGTTATGAAATACTTTTGGGTTGCTAGTTTCAAATGAGCAAAACATAGTATTTTAATTAAAATGTTGGCGAGGGATGACACTGATCAAGGTGCAGGGTATTTATTAACTGCTTTTTAACATGGCACCTCCTCTGTACAACTACTTAAAGATAATTTTAAAAATTAAAAATGAGAATATAAATGAGTGTCTATTCTCAATAAACTCTGTGCAATATGTAAAATAAATTCTCTCAGTCTATAGTTCTAGTATTGAAAGACTCAACCCCTTTGGGCCAAAACGTCTTCCCAGTCAGATGTTGATTGAGTCATGTTTACCACTCCACCCCATACTTCCCACAGTACCTCACAGCACAGAGTGCTTCTAACAGGTGCAGGGTGGATCTCAGCTTCAGTTCTCTCCGCCTCTCACTCTATTGCTGAAAGTTCACTTCAATCCCATGGCCAGCCTGAGTTGGGCCCTGGGCTAAGGTCAAGTGCCCTACTACCTCAGGTCCCACTATGAAGGTGTTACCTCGTCTGGACCTCTGCCTGCTTGACCGGGACCCTCTTTGTACTGCAAGCCTTGTTGGCTCTGGGATCTCTATCATTACTAAGATAACCACCTACCTTCCATCCCAAACAGGGCCTACCTCTGCCTAACAGTGAGAATACAAGTAACTGATCCTTACTGAGCCCGCTTGATGAGGCACTCGGGCCGTGGTCTCCTGAAATCTTATCTATGCTGTGGTATTGGGAGGTGAGTCTTTGAGAGAGGGTTAGGTCATGAGAGCAGAGCACTCATAAACAAAATTAGAGGCCCCTGAGAGCCCACTCAGCCTCACAGAGAAAAGACAGCAATCTACAATCCAGACCAGGGTCCTCACCTAAACTAGGCTACACTTCCTGACCTAACACATCCAGCCTCCAGGATCGTGAGAAGTAAGTTTCCAGTGTTTATAAGCCATCAGGTCCATGGTCTGGCTGTCAGTGGGGCAACGCTATCAGTACAATAGTAAGTATTTCTAATCCAAATTTCCTTTCATCTCTACCATTCCTCCAACACTGCAGATGGCGCTTTCGACAGCTTCTCCATTCCACCTGTGAGTGGTCAGGCAGCCAGGAGCGGAGCACCTCACCCCCTCCACCCCATGTGCCCTGCTGTGTGTGCTGCTGTCCATTTACAGATGCGGCATGAGATGACCAGAGCCACAAGTGGGTCCGGAGCAGACCTTGGGCTCTCAGCCCTGGCTGCCTGGTGCCTCGGGGGCGGGTGCTCTGCGCTGCACATTCTCCCATTCTGCGACACAAGGAGCAGGGTCTGCAGGAGCTGGCAGCTCAGTCACCCTGCCTGGGAGACTGCATCCTGGGCTGTGCTTAGCTCGCTCAGCTCAGCTGATAACCAAGAGGCTGAGGAGAGCCTCCAGGAGAAGGCACATACTTCTGTAAGGAAGGAGGAAATTAGGGCGGGGCAACTCAGGCAGGAGCGGGGATGGGCACCAGAGCCCAGACAAATGTGCTATTGACATGAACCAGGGGTTCCAGGGCTCAGTTAGATACAGGGGCCCTGGCTGACCCTAATCCTCCTAGATCCACAAAGCTTCCACACTCTCTTCTACCCCAGAATAGCTGGGTCACCTGAGGAGACAACATGTCTTGCAGTAGTGCTGAGATTTAATCTAAATCCAATTGATAAACCCTAGACCTTTTTTTTAATCCATAAATCTTTAAATGGAGGGGGGAAAATAACGTCTTTTATGTTTCCTACAAAATACATACAAGTTCATTCCTTTCTCAGATAGATGATAAATAGATAAGTGGATAGATAGATGATAGATAGATAGATAGATAGATAAATAGATAGATAGATAGAGCAAGACGAAGGGAGAGAGTGAGAGAAAAGACCAAGAGAGACACAGAGAGAGGTCCTCCAGGGGGGACCTGGAGAGGCCATCCCAAAGGCTCATCGAAGAGGAAAGGCCAGTTAGTCAGCCCAGTCTGGCTCTGAAGGAGCTTGGTCTGAGGGTGAATCATACCTTTGCTTCCCAAATGTGGACCCTGAACTCCGGCTAAGGTCTGTTTGGGGTTTTGACTGATGGAGAGACATGGCCACACCCCAGGAGCTTGGCTCACTCATTCACACAGCCAAGTCTTGGAAGCTGTTTCGTATTTACAAATCTTTGCACTTGATGAGCTGTGACCACGTTTGCACACACAGCCATCCTGCCTGCTCAGGATTGGGTGTCGCTCACAAGCCAGTGGTACCCACACACTCAACATGTAGATCACATCGGCCCCGCAGGGTCCAAGAGCGTTGTCATGGTTGTTATCATGGCAAGCTGTGGGCTTTCTTTTGTTTTATAAAACCCACAGAATTACTGTTCTGCTTTTCAAACAACAATGCCAGTTGTGAACGTTTTTGAGCCAGGATACAGAACTGGGTGTCAGGCCTAGTTTTCCGGGTAAAAGCTGTGTGAAGAGGGAGAAATTAGCTTGCCTCTCCAAGCCCAGGTTTAACCATCTGCACAATGGGGATGGCAGTGCCTTCCTGCTCTCCTTGGATAAGACTCCATGCAAGCATCCAGGACAGCATAGGTGTGTTCCTTATCAGCCTACCCACATAACATAAGGCCGTGCTCTCAAAGCTGAACTCGATGAAAAATAGTCTTTCCTCAGTATCCATGAGGGTTACTTGAGGATTACAGCATCCACAAGGATTGCAGGACCACCATGACCAAAAAGAACACCTAAGGATGCTCAACCTCTGCCCACAAAATGGCATACAATTTTCATAAAACCAAAGCATCATTTCCATTATCTTTAAGATTAACTCACTTAGAGATAATAAATAATACTTAATATTATATAATGTACATAAATGGCTATTATGTTGTACAGTTGCTATTATGTTGTACAGTTTAGAAAACATCTATATCTGCTCATACAAATGCATTTTGTTAACATTTCCAATTAAGGAAGCATGAAGTTGGTTGAATCTGCAGGCACAGGGCCCATGAATAGAGAAATGAGCGTACTGTGTGAGGTCAGGTGGCACATGGACACAGGCCTTGAAAGATAAATCAAAGCTGGCAGAGCAAAGTCCAACTCAGGACCCACCTCAAGCACTGGCTCCTTCCGATTCACCAGGTTCTCCTAGCTACTGAGACCACAGAACAAGGCAATCATGTTCCACTCCTTGAAGCAGCAGCATGATTAGAATACACATGTGTAAAAACGGCTCCTGTACTGTGAAAGGAATGTTGAAAGGTGAGAAGAATTTTATCTTCCTCGCAGATTCGCAAATTGCTAATAAGACAAGTAAATCAATCTACAAAACATGAAGAAAAAGAGAAGGGCAAAAGATGTGCATTTTTTGCACAGAGCTGGATGGGTGGAAAGACGGCAGCACTATACGGAAGGACGCCAGCCTGATTGTTGAAGATGTGGGTGTGAAATGTCCCACAAGCAGGCTTACCTGGTGAATGTTTCATTCCCCAGCTGGAGATTGGGTTTAGCTGGAGGAAGTGGGTTGGGCTGGAGGTGGGTTACAGGGGGTTGTTTGTATCATGTCCTGGCAGTCTGTCTCTGCTGTTCTCTCTGCTTCCTGCCCGCCTGAGGTAAGCTGCTCCTGCCACTTGCTCACGCTCCCATGATGGTTTACCTCACCATGAACCCAGAATTGAAACACTTCAGACTGAAACCCCAGAGACCAGAGGCCTTACATTGCTCACATCGGTTATTTTCTAACAATGACCAAAAACAGTCCAACACACCAGTCGTCCTGACAATCCTGAATGCCTCTCACTTCGGGAGAGAGCGGGCAGCAGGAGGCTGAGAGGTTTAGGGTCGATGATGCAAGAGTTAGTAAGGGGTGAGAGGTGGGTCAGAAAGAGGTGAGAAAAGGTGTGGCCCCAGTTTTCATACACTTAGGACTGAAGTTGCACTGGCACCTTCTACTTGAAGCTATTCACTGTACCCCCAGAATCTCCAAAAATGGCTAATCAGTCCCTAAGCTTCTCGGAGTTTCTATTGTCTCAAATGACAGAGCAGAAGCAAAATACTATGTGTGCAGTGAGGAACCACCCAAATATCCTGCCACAGTGATGGATGGTAGCAGGTCTCCAATAAACTGGGCTGCCTAGGCAGAGGAGAGGAGCCCCTAGGCTGGAAGCCCAAGGTGACAGAATGGCAAATAAGGGTTAGAGTTGCCACAGATTGTACCGTTCCATTCCTGCATCCCGGCTGGTGACTTTTGAACCATCTTCTCAAGCTCTCTCACTCTCCAGGACAATGAGGGAGGGGGCGGGGGCTGGGTACAGTTGCTGGGCCTCATTCTCTCTGGTGGATGAAGCATCTTAGCCCTAAACCAGAACCATCTGTGCAAAATGACTGTGAGGCACAGAAAGTGCTGGAACCACAAAATTCCAGCTTTTGCTTTTGGCTTCCTGGCAACCTAAGAACAAAATCACAGCTCTTGTTTTGCCAAATATTTCCTGCCACATAGGTCCACCCCAGCCTAAACTTCAGTTCTCCATTAGCAGCCTCTGGTGTTTCTGTGGCCACTCTGTCAACCAGCCTTGGAGAAATTGCTGGAATGCGTGTTAAGGTCAGGGTATTGGCTGAGAATGAAATGATTTTTTTCATAAAGGACTAACTTCATAAACCCTGTCTTGTACACAGGTGTATAGAAGAAACTTCAGAATTTTTTTTCTGGGTTCAGATCTTGCCAAGACCCAAATATGAAAAATATTTCTTTTTCCACTGAAGGTGTCTGCTCAGACACTGGAAGTAACATAGAGAGAGGTGAGTGGTGAGCACCGAGGGCCTCAGCCCAGGGTCCACCAGGCCTGAAAGTCTGTTCCCCACCCAGCATCCACCCAAGCTGCCACGTGCACCACCTGACAGACCACAACTGGGGCCAACAAGATCGGGCAGCACCCAGATAGTTACAGAGCAAAAAATTGGAAAATTCACTTTCCCTCACCCCACAGGAAGGCTTAAAGATCCAAACCAAACCAGAGCTCGCTCAAGTGTCAGGAGATGTAAAATACTGTGGTTTGGGGAGTGCAAACGTTTTTAACTATAAATACCCTTTAGAGTGTTCCAGTGCACTGAGCCAAAACCTAAATGCTATGAGGTTTCACCCAACTGAGTGGTTCCTTAAATAAACACAATGCCAGGACAAAAAAATTACCAAGATGAACTTGAAAGAAGAGAATGACACTAAAATGAACAATCTCACTGAGGAGAGAGAGTGGGCGTGGAACTCTGGTGACCAGAGTTAGCTGAGGGCACCAGAGAGGGGTAGTCCTGGCCAAGCACATTCAAATCCATCAGTGTTTTAAAGGCTGCAGAAACTGCATGAAAAGGTCATTGGTACCTTACACTGCAAAGCTGAGACAAACAAATTCTACAGGCAGATTGGGAATGCAGATCCATGTCATGATAGGTCAAGCTCTGACTCCCAGGCCTTCCAAGGACCCAGGTACCTATTACCACATCACTGGCTCTTCATCAGTGTGTGACCTCTGTGAGGGCCAAGGTGCCATCTTATTCACCCAGGAATGTGCAGTGTTCAGGAAATATCTGATCCTCTGGATGCTGTTGCCTAAGATGCCCAGGACCACCAAGACCAACTACCACCCAGATAAGAGACCACATATGGTCTCTAACTGCTCTGGAAGCTAAAAGGTATCTGCAGTATTGGGAATACCTCGGCTTTTTGAAGGAGCCTCTGTTCCATGTCTAATTCAGCATCTAGTGGCTTACCACAAGTCTTTGATGGTCCTTGGCTTGTAGACACATCCCTTAGACCTCCATCTCCATCTCCAATCAGCACAATCCCCTTCTATGTAGGGATTGCTCTAATGTAGTTTGACTTCTTGCTCTCTGGTGACCATCCAGCTTTCAAATAAGGCCATAGTCACATGACCAGGAGCTAGGACTTCAGAATACATTTCCAGATGACAAATGATAAACTCCTACACTTATACACTGCTGGTGGGAATACAAACAACTGCTCTAGAAAGTGGTATGGAAGTTCCTCAAAAAACTAAACATAGAACTACCCAATGATCCAGTAATTCCACTCACAGGTATTTATCCAAAATATTACACACAAGGATACAGTAAAGCTACCAGCACAACCATGTTTATTGCAGCCCTATTAGTCTTCCCAAGGCATGGAATCAGCCTAAAGATGCCCCTCAATGGATGATTGGATCAAGAAAATATGGTATATACACAATGGATCTGCAAAGAAATGGAAAGGCCTAGAAAAAATGTCTGTTAAGTGAAATAAGTCAGATCCAGAGAAAGACAAAAGGAATCCTGACCCATGACTCAGGAAGAAGGCTTGCCATGAAAAAAAAATCACAGGAGTAAAACTAAACCGCATAAAAATTTCAAATGTACCCATTATTTATATAATACCTATAAGTAAATATATCCAAATTTATACCCATTTAGGCTTCTATTACTCTTGTTGTCATATTTTTGTCCTGTTATCCTCATAATTAACTGAAATTTTAAAGAAATTGATGACATTCACAAACTTAGCTGCACTTTACTTCCAATCAAACTCTGAGATAATCACAAATGAGACTGTGACTAGTAGAAAAACCAGTGATGAGAAAAACATATAAATGTGGTAAACACAAGAGGCAGAGCACACGGATCTTGAGCCTGTATCAAGACCTTGTTTCACAAAAAGCAAATAAAGGGAGGGGAGGAGGGTTTAGGGGGAGTATAATAAAGCCCAAATTGAGAAAAGTGTCTTAAGTAGCTCGGAAAATGTAAGCCTATTTAGGCAGAAAGAATTTGCAGGTAGTGTTAAATATAATTCCCACCAGGCAGAGGAATAATTACAGATTAGGAGAAAATGAAGTGCTAACCTTTTCTCAGCATGGCCACCCCCTCCCCTGGTTATGGGGCACTGCTGAGAAGGGTTAAACACCCCCTACAAACACCAGGTGCCTAGCTATCACTGCCTGCTCTGCTGCTGGTCTGGAAGCAATTGCAGGAGATATTTTGCCCTCCAGGTTCTTTCATTGTCTCTGGAAATGGTTCGTTGAAGCTTATATTATGCAGAATAGGCTCCCAAGCACCCTGAGTCCTAACACCAAAATCTAACAATGCTTCTTTTTTCCCAGTTTGTTCAGGGATGAATAAATAAGTGGGAAAAATAGTGTTGAGTTCTATTCCAAGTGTTTGGAATGCTTGGCTTCTAGCCTTCTAGGAAGTACCAGGGATAGCCAAGCAAACTGGCCCAGTACCCCTTTCTTCCCCAGTACCCATAGGTGCAATGGCAGGTTGCATATACTTGCTGCAACCCCACTTTGCATGTGCATACACCCCCTAAAAACATGAGGCTCTGGGCACTGTGTGCTTAGCTCTGAGACAGGGTCTGGTACCAAGAGCATAAGTCAGTACCTGTTGTAAAAAGGAGCAGGTGAAACTGGAGGTCACAGTCACCAGGAGAAACCTGGTAGAAACCTTCCAGTAGAAGGTCCAGCCTCCAAAACAAACATACCTATATATTCATGCATAAACACAAATTAACAAGCGTGGGAAAGTATCTGGTAGAATTGAACCCCTGTGTATGGCTGGCATCACTGTGGAGAACAGGATAGTGGTACATCAAAATAAATTACATATAGAATGACCATATGATCCAGAAATGTCACTTCTAGGTAAGCATCTATCCAAAGCATTGAAAGCACAGTCTCAGACAACAATTGTACATCCCAAACCATAGCAGATTATTTATAAGAGCAAACTCAGAGCCCATCAGTAGGCAAATGGATAAATGAAATAAAGTCTATCCATGAAATACAATATTATTCAGCTATAAACAGGATGAAACTTCAGACCTGTCCACAAATTAGATGATCCTTCACAAAAGAACAAAGGCTGTAGGCTGCATTTCCATTGGGGTATATTGAACATTCATATTCAGAAGAAGCAAAAGGAGAGTGGTGGATACTGGGGTCAAGAAGGGAATGAAAAGAGGGACAGGACTTCAATTTGGGACAATGAAGAGCTCTGAAAGTGGGTAGAAGTACAATAGTCTGGATGTTCTTAATGCTAGAGGAATGGTTCACTTAAAAATGGTGACTGTAAGTCCAGACACTGCTAGCTCATGCCTGTAATCCCAGCTGCTCAGGAGTCCAAGATCTGCAGATCATGGTTCAAAGCCAGCCTGGGCAGGAAAGTCCATGAGATGCTTGTCTCCAAAAAAAGCTAGAAGTGGAGCTGTAGCTCAAGTGGTAGCCAGGGACAGCGCCCAGGCCTTAGGTTCAAGCTGCAAGACTAGTACAAGAAAAAAAAAAGAAAAAGAAAAAAGATGAATATGGTAGGCTTAATGTGATGAATGGTTTTACCAGAAAGAGAGACAGAGAGGCAAAAAGATAGAGACCAAAAGAGAAAAGCAGACAGAGAGGGCAGATAGATATGCAGATTTCATAGAATTCTCCAATAGCCACATGATTTCTGTAGCACCACTGAAACTTTGGCAAGTTGAGAGCAGAGCTACCAAGAACCACCTGGTAAGTGCTTTAAAATGACAACTTTTTATGTGGAGATATATAGAGAATATGGGTTCTGCTTCATATTCCTTCTCCTCAGATAACCCCAGTTGGCTTCTGAACATACCTATAACACACAGAGGCACAGGAGGCACACACACTCCCTGTCAGCCTCAAAAGTTCATCCCAGTCTCCTTTAAACGGTACCAACAATGTGCTTCATGTGTTGCCTTGGCCTGTATACAATCTCTACTTTATCATTTTCTCATAACAGTTACATCTTCCCATTTTATTATACATTTTATTTTACACTTACACTTTCTAAGTGTTCATGAGTTGATCCATACTGCGTACACCTTTTTTCTCCTTTCAAAATATTCTTAGGGGCCAGGCACCAATGGCTCATGCCTGTAATCCTAGCTACTCAGGAAGATGAGATCTGAGGATCAGGGTTCAAAGCCAGCCTGGGCAGAAAATTCCCTGAGAGAGTCTTTTCTCCAATTAACCACTCAAAAAAACTTGAAGTAGTGTTGTGGCCCAATTGGTAGAGTGCTACCCTTGAGCACAGTGCCCAGGCCCTGAGTTAAAGCCCCACAGTAGACAAACATATATATATATGTATGTATGTATATACACACATATATATATACACACACACACACACATATATGTATATATGTATATGTGTGTGTATACATATATATATATCTTCTTAGGAATTTTTCTATATTAGGATATACAAAGCTACTTGGTGATTGCTTATTGTTCCAGATTAAAGATGGTGGTTGATTCTAGGCTTGCTTGGCTAGCAAGAATTCATAGCAGTGGAATTGGCAGGTCAAAATATAAGCAATTTCTATTTAAATGGACATTGGCAAGTTACCCGCCATAATGGTGGTAACAGCCTAATCTCGTGGTCAAACCATCTTTAGTCACATGTCACCCCCAGTATTTTGCCTTCCTAACAGAGGGGACTAGATTCTGGCCCTTCTCATTCAAATCACTCTGACCAAGAGGTAGAGTGAGCTCCTTTTAACAGGTTTCATATCCATGCTTCTTTTCCTTTATTTGTAAACATAATTTTTATTAACTTGAAGTAGTTGTACAAAAGGATTTGAACTCAGCATGTCAGTTTATGAATAAAATAGATCTTGATCAATGTGACCCCTTCCCTCCTTTTCACCCATCTTCTTTTCCTTGAAATGACTGGTTCATAACCATTATTGGCTTTTCTATTATTTCATCTCTGTCTCACTCATAAGCTCTTTACAGTTGAAGGGAATTTGCTTTTCACTTGTATTATGCATTGGAGGCTTTTCCACAGGATTTGTTTATTTTGTTTTGTTTTAGCTCTTCGCTGCCAACCAGAAGTTCACATTTTTTACATAGTTATGTGTATCTATCTTTACCTTTACAGCTTTCTACTCTGCCTAGAAGGCTTTTCTGTCTCCAAGTTTAAAAATATGCCCACGTTTTAAACTTTCAGGCAGACTATCCTTGTTTATGGATTGGGGAGCCAGTGGAAGTACCAGGAGCAGAAAAATGCAAGCCAGTGAAGGAGGTTACGGCTGGAGAGTGAAGCGAGGAGGGTGGCATTCAGGCCACGGCCAGTAGTTCAGTGAGACAGTTCCACGGAGTAAAGCATGGGCTCTCAACCAAGCGCACTGCACACACGGGGAGTTACAGAAGAAGATTCACAACAACATAAAAGCTACCAGGCTTCATATTTTCAAACTCAAACATATAAGACTCCTAGAAGAAAATGTAAATCTTGGTGCCCTCAGATCGGGCAACGGGGCTCTCTTCTTTTTATTTCTTATTAGTATATATTAATGGTTCCAAGAGGTTTCCTTGTGATATTTCCGTGTGTGTATAGAAAACGTATTTTAATTGAACTCAACCCCTCTAATATACTTTCTCATCCACTTCCCCACCTTTTGTAAATAATTCTTAACAGGCTTCATTGTATGTACCGGGAACACAGTGGGGGCCAGAGCGTAGCTTGGTGATGCCGCAGCAGTTGTTCACCATGTACCAGGTGTTTGGTTCAGTGCCCAACACCAGAGACAGAGACAGAGAGAAAGACAAACAGGATCAAATAACACAAGAAACAAATTGATCGGACTACATTAGACCAAAGAACATCATAATACAAAAATGATGACATTTGATTATAGTGAATTGTCTCCTAAAATGGCCAAATTATATAGAAGCATTTCAAATACATTTTTTACTCTTCTTTTGATGGTGCAAATTCACTAAATTTGAGTCTTCATAAAAGTAAAACTCTCACTGACAGCAAAACAAGAAAGAAAAACAAGAAGGTAGAGGAAGAAGAAGACCACCACCATAATAAAAGTGAGCACACTGCCCTCAGAATGAGAGGACATTCTTGCAAATGACACCCACTGCTAAGCAGCTGGTGGCCAGAATATAGGTATTCTACTACGTCTCATACAATGCAACAAGAAGGGACAAACAGCAATGGAGTTGGATATCCGTCCCTTCAAAAAGATAACATACATGGCCAGAAAGCACATGAAAAGATAGTCATCATTATTAGTCAAAAGGGAAAAGAAAATTTAAAAATACAAAAGTACATCACACACACACACACACACACACACAAATTGCCAAAACTAAAAGGCCAAAATTCCAGTTCAGAAAAGCATTTCAAAGCAAAAAATATTTTAAATACACATTTTTGGTCTACCAACAATAGAGAAACTGGAACCATTATTCGCTGTCTGGTGGGTTTGAAAAATAGGTTGGCATTTCCTCAAAATATTACACATGTCTACCACATAACCTAGTCATTCCATTTCTGAATATATATCCAAGATAAATGAAAAATGTGTCCATGTAAAACTTTGTACATGGAGGTCCAAAGTGGTATTGGAAATGGAAACGATCCAAGCTTCTATTAACTGATATAAGAAAATGTGGCATATCCATAAATGTAATATTACTCAGTACTGAAGAGGAATGCAATCCTTGTATAATTTATGGTATCTCAGTGTGTATTTTTTTTTACTATCCAGTGTGTTTACTTGTAGATTTATAGACACATTCTAACTACTATGAATTCACACGCAGTGAGACCAAAGGAGGATCATTTTAGGAAAGGAACACAAAGGCACAATAGCTATGTGCGTATGATCACATGAAAGAATATTTACCAAAATGAACTCCAACAAATGAAAACAAGAAGTGTTTGCTTTGTTGTTATTTTTGTTTTCTTTTCTTTATGTCTTGTTTGTTCATTCATCTGTCTTTGCGAGGGTAAAGGGGTACAGAAATGGAGGGACAAAGGGAGCAAATTCAGCAGTGGTACTCACTAGACACTATGTTGAAAATGAACTATATAATTTGTGGCTGGGGACAGGAGGGAAAAACTGGGAGAAATCCAGGGAAGGGGTGACATTGTCCAAAAAGAAATGTACTCTTTACCTGACTTACATCACTGTAACCCCTCTGTACATCACCTTTACAATAGCAATAAAAAATGTAAGAAGAAAAAAAAAGAATAATGCAATCTTGATTACTACTATAACATAGATGAACTCTGAAAACATCATACTTTGAACACTAAGCCAATCACAAAAGACAATATATATATATATATATATATATATATATGAATCATGGAGTTCAATTTGTTTGGAACATTCTTAACAGATTCGCCGTTGCTTATAGCTGAAAGTACAGGGGATGGAAGGTGATTCCAAAAAGTGTGAGGATTCTTTGGCAAGATAAATTGCTTTGTGGTCACCACCCATGGTGGAGCATGCCCATAGTCCTAGCAGTCAGGAGGCAAAGGCAAGACAATTGCTGGTTTGAGATCAGCTTGGCTACATAGCTAGAGCCTCTGTAACAAAAACAAAAAGAAAAGGAAAGGAAAAAGAAAAAAATTTTAACGTTGTTCTATGGTGATCATAGAATCACCATACTTCTATGATCAGAGCGATCAAAGTTGTGTAGCTATGAATACCACCTTAAAAAGTACCCTTTGAATTTTGTCCTTTAAAAGGGTACATTTTATGACATAAAAATCATACCTTAGTAAAGTCGTTTAAAAAACAACAGGTAGTGGGCCACAGTTTGCACATTTCTACCCTGGTCTTTCAATATTTTGTACTTCTTAATATGTTATCACAAAATATGAGGGGAAAATGGATAGTAATAAATTATTAGGCAGTAAAGTCTGTGAGAGTAACTGAGAATAAGAAAACTTGCAGAGAAAGACTTGGGGGAAAACTTGTCTGCCTTCCTTCCTCAGGCACAAACCAGAAGTCTTAACTTCCGAGCATGGAGTTTGCAAGGAAGACAGTGTTTAGAGATGAGAAACCAGGGAAGCTGCTTCCAGCGAGCTATGCAGAGGGTCATGTAGCATCGCACACAGGCCTAGCTTAGTCCACTGATTTCTGAATAGAGAGGCTGTTGCTCAATCTTTGGACCACTCTGAACATCTGTTTCCTTCCCTCCAAAAGTCCCATCTATATCCATCTATAAAAATTGAGCTCAAACACTTGAAAAACCTCAAGGCAGTATGCAATGTGAATATCATTAGTATAAAGCTGTCGAAAATCATTGTGCTATCATTGGTCATTTCTTATTAACATTTTTACTAATTAATAGGACTATAAATAAGCACACAGGAGAAGATGAAATTAATATCCATCTCTCAAATAAAATTTGAGATACAATTTTTTCTAGTAGACTAGAGTTTCAATCCAATGTCATAATCCTCAACAAGTTACAAATATTACCTGGGCCTGTTTTCTCACCTGTCAAGTGAGGTGAAATGAGAAGTCCAGGTCTGCAGTTCAAGGGTATCAGAGTACCACACACAAGTCAGAGCTAGAACATTCTCCCGACAAAAGAGATGCACCATGCAACTCTGAAGTCCTTGCTTGTCTGGAAGTGAATGTCTGACTCCCAGTAGGAAAAAAGCCAACTCCTACAGAATGAATGCACTCGCATTGGATTAAGTCTTCTTGCCTTGCTCATCCTGTGTGCTGCAAACCAACATAGCTACCAGCAATTTCATCCATAGATACTAGAGCAGAGAATGGGATGGAGAAGACATTAGACCAGCCAATGACTTCAGCACCAAAGTGACCGCTGTGGCTTGAACACTTGTAAGGGTCTACTCTCCTTCTGCAACACCTTGTTTTTCTCAGCATTTCCTTCTTCAGGCCCTTCTACCAGCCTCTGACTTAAGAGTGTCCTCTAAATGCCACTTCTTGTCAGATGTGTATCTTCTGTTTCTGGTCCTAGCATGTTCTTGGCTTTCTTAGGATTGGCCCTCTTATGTATCTGCCCCAAGACTGCAACTAAAGATGCTATCTGAATTATTGATCAGTATAGAAAATACAGAATCAGCCAGGTACCAGTGGCTCATGACTTTAATCCTAGCTACTCAAGAGGCTGAGATCTGAGGATCGCCATTCAAAGACAGACTTTCCTGTGAGACTCATCTCCAACTAACCCCCAGAAAACCAGAAGTGGAACTGTGGCTCCAAGTGATAGAGCACCAGCCTTGAACGAAAAAGCTCAGGAACAGAGTCTAGACTCTGAGTTCAAGGCCCACAACTGACAAAAACAGAGAGGGGGAGAGAGAGAGAAAGAAAGAGAGAGAGAGAGAGGGAGGGAGGGAGAGGAAAATACAGAGACAATGGACTCACCATGCTGAATGCAGGCTCCTACACACCAACACAGTAATGCCCATGGCTTCTCTCTCTCTTGTGGAAGAATCTGGGTATGTGCAGCTAGCCGACAGGAAGGCTAGGACATTAGCTGATAAGTGAAAGCCCACCATAGCCTGTCTCCATGAGTACTGAGGCCAACAAATACCATCCATTGAATCACTGGAAAAAAGGTGAATATTTATGAGAGGCCCAGAAGGAACATTTATAGGTTGGGACACACACAATGCATCCAAAGCAGACTCAGAACTTTTTATAGTCTTCTTTGAGAGCATTGGGACAGCCTGGGACACAGGCTCCCGACTTTGGGCTGTGCCCACTCGGACTCTCAGGAAGAGGAGATGAGCTGCCTCTGTGGGTAGAAAGCCAGGAGGAGGAAACGACCTCCACGGCCATTCCCCGTAAAATCCCACTGCACTGCTGGGGTTCCTGTCTGCATTTCTCCTAAGCTTCTAGAACCCCCTGGCTTTTTTAAAAATCATTCCCAGTTCTTTCCCAGCATTCCATGTAAAAAATCCAAGCAGCCTTCTTTCAGTCCTTTTTCTCAGTATCCTGGTAAGCCAAATAGAGCCACTGGAAGAAGATGCAATTCCCAAAGGAAAAGATGAAAGGCTTCTTCTTACTTTTACATCTTGGTTTCATTTATGTAAATCCATTGTTTTCCCTACGTCTGAACTTCAACTACAACCTGAGTACAATTTTCCCATTGTCTTTAGCACTCATAAGGTGAACCTTGCACCTCACTTGTCTCCTCCATTCCAAATCTCGTGATGTAGGGTTTAATCCTTCTCTGCTGTCTTGATATATGAGCTCACACTCCAAAACCTTACCTGCCATCTAAGGCACAATGGTTCCTTTGCCTCTCCTGAGGCAATCAATTCAACCTCCCTACTTTTTATCTGCTATTGATTCTTCTTTTTTTACATCCTTGTTAGCAGACTGTACTTGGTTTACTGATAGAACTAACCAAAACAATGCAGACATAAGCTTGGACTGGCTGAGTAGCCCCTTCTGAAGATAACATGGTATTGCATTAAAACCAAGATGGTAGCCAGGTACCAGTGACTTATGCCCAGAATCCTAACTACTAAACAGGCTGAGAGCTGAAGATTATGGTTTAAAGCCAGCAGGGGCAGGAAAGTCCATGAGACTCTTATCTCCAACAAACTACTAAGAAAAGCCAAAAGTAGAGCTGTGTCTTAAGTGGTAAAGCTCTGCCTTGAGAAAAAGAATCTCAAGGGTCAGTGCCTCAGAACTAGCATTAAAAAAAAGACAAGAAAATTGACAGGCTGACTGCTAGGCAGTACTGCTAGCCCTGTGGGCCACCTCTGCTCAAAACAGGGACTACTCTTCTCTTCCCAGGCTGCACCAGGACCATCCATTCAGTGGGCAGACTTAGATGCCACCTGGAATACTTACTAAAAGTAACACTGTTGGTACTTTCCCTCTGTGCCCTGGCAACCACAGGAAACAGCCTTCAGAAGAGAGAGACTGAGGCCAGATGCAATGATGGTCATTCCAGTGAGTGAGCATTGCCTTACAAGATGAACCTCAAGGAGGCCACCTTTCCATAGGAGAGTGGAGTGGACAGACATCTACTGAGAGACATAAAGCAATAGAAGAGCTGCATCCATTATTACACATACTTTGCAAACCAGAAACGTATTTAAGCTACAAACAAAAGAAAATCAGGCAAAGTTGAATAAAATCTCCTAGGAGCCTGGTGAGTCCCATACTCCCCATTAGGGCATGAAAGGGAGGTGGCTGCCACTTACAATCAGAAATGCCATTCTTCATATGGAAATAAATAATAGCACCCTCTTCACAGTGCAGTTGTGTGAATTAAGTGAGATACTACATAGATAGAACTTAGAACAGTGCCTAACATGTGAAAATCATTCCATAGTGACTAATTGTTACCAGCTGTTCTAGTCACACTCTGACACTGGATAACTTACAAAGAAAGGAAATTTATATTTCCTTCCAGTTCTGGAGGACAGGAAGTCCCAGATCAAGGCCCTGGCAAGTTCGGTTGTGAGATGAAGGTGGCTCCTTGCGTCCAAGATGGCGCCTCTGTTGTGTGTTGAGAAAAGGAGAAACCATGTCTTCACATGGAGCAAAGGCCCTGAGAGGGCTCTTCTCAAAAGGCCTGAGTCCCATTCACAAGGGAAGAGATCCCTCTTAAAGACTCCCTCCTCTCTTAAAACCTTTGACAATAAAAAATAAATAAAATAAAGTAAAGTAAAATAGAGACTGGGTAGGCCATAGAGACAAAGGCCTCTCTCTATAGAGGTCCTGAATCCCCCACCATAGCCTTGAGCCATCGCATATGGGCCTCTGGGCACCATATCATGGCCCATTGCCTATGGAAGACAATCTCACTTCTGGGCATTTACCAAACACCACAAATAAATAACCACATAACTAAAGCTATCAGCACAACTCTGTTTATTGCAGCATTGTTTACCATAGGTAAGATATGGAACCAACCCAGATGCCCCTCAGTAGATGAATGAATCAAGAAAATGTGAGATACACACACACACACACACACACACACACACACACACACACATTGGAATTCTATGCTTCCATCAGAAAGAATCACACCATCCATTTGTAAGGAAATGGAAGGACTTGGAAAATATCATATTAAGTGATGTAATGGCCTCCCTTAATTGTAATAATTAGTATATGTCTAGGATAATCTTAGCAGATGAGCAGAATAGCTCAATAGCTATGTACATATGACCACATAGGATGATGATATGTAAAATGAACTCCAAGACATGGATACAAGAAGTTTTTCTTTGTTGTTGTTTTTTTCTTTTTTTATTATTATGAAAATACTGTACAGAGGGGTTACAATTACATGGGCAAGATAATGAGTACATTTCTTATCAATCATTGTTGTTTCCTCCTTTGTTTCCCCTTCCTATCTCTTCCCAACCCCCAACCCCCTCCCCCCCTGCCCCAGCCAAAGTTGTTGTTTTTAATGTACTAAGTGATTTCTTTTGTGTTTTTCCCCCAATGGTTTATCCCCTTCTTGTCATTGTATTTGATTTTGGTTCCCTGAGTATTGTATATATGTTTACGGAAGGGAAGGAGAACCAAAAAATGTTGAGATAAAGGAAAAAGGGGGGAACAACGCAACAGTGATACTCACAAGACAATATGTTGGAAATGATCTGTACAACTTGTTGCGGGGGCAGGGGAAGTGGGAGAAAATAAGGAAGTGGGTGACAAGTTCAACAAGAAATGTACTCACTACCTTACTTATGTAACTGTAACCCCTCTGTATATCACCTTGACAATACAATTAAAATTTAAATTAAAAAAAAAGAAATGGAGGTCTAAAGTTCAGACACAATTCAAGGCTGAATGTACAGAATGAGGAATTATTCATGTAAGAGTGTCCAGTGACAGAAATCCCAGCACAAGGGGAGGCCCAGATGTGAACACAGGAAAGGACCATGCACTGGCTGTTCACGAAAACATGAAGATTAGGAAATGTGCATGTGCCCAGCCTCACCTGGCCATCATGTGTTCCAGTCCCAGGACTAGAGTTCCTCTTCTGCATAATTGCACCTCAAGCGGTGTGCAAAGTGCAGATTTGCTCAGAGATAAGCTCTCTAGGACTATCTGCTTCTCTGCTGGCTGAGCTCCAACTCGAATTTGGCATTTCCCAGAGTGTTAACAACCACGTCTGTATTTTGGTTCTGTACTCATTAGGAGTTCTCTGAAAATAGCCTCTAGCAATTTCTGATCTGTCGTTCTCAATGTGGGGCTGCAAACACTTGCAGCTGAATCTGATTTTCAACACTTCGTTTCTCCTGGGGAGAATCAGAGTGCTATTCACACAGTTTTCTCAAAGCCAAGAGAGCAGCACCCCTGTTCACGAGGTGCACCCCATAGTCCAACAGTGTAGGGTAGTGTCTGGCTGTAGCATACTGCACACGGTGCCTTTATAGCCAGGCACTGTGGTTCACGCCTGTAATCCCAGATACTCAGAAAGCAGAGATCACAAGGATGACATTTCCAGACCAGTGTGGGCAAAAAAAGGTCATGACACTTCTTGACAAACCAGTTTGGTGGAGCACTTTGTAACCCCAGCTCTGCTGGAGGCATAGGTAAGCGGATTTCAGTTCAGGACTAGCCTGTGGAAAAGCACAAAACTCTACCCAAAAAGAAAGCCACATAAGAACCGTGGGCATTACTTCAGGGGTAGAGCATGTGCTTAGCAACGGCAAAGTCCTGAATCTAAATTTCAGTACTGAACAAAATCAGATAAAAAAGAAAAAGTTTACCACAGCCATCTTTATTCTCTAGAGAAAATCCAAGCAAGCAAGCAATCATAAAAAGAGATGGCCAACCTCTGGCCCAATCTTCCTAAACATTGTGTTGAAAATGGAGCTAAATAAGAAGAAAAGGAAAATACTAAAGAATGATGAGTTCATTGAAAAGAACCCAACTAAAGCAGAGGGAGAGCAGCATCCATGAAAAACCCTTTCAGTACTCGATGACTGAATTAAATGTTAACAGACTGAGATGATGAAGCCACTCTTCCTTTGATCAAAGTATTGCAGATGTGTGCTAAGATCCAGATGTCAAACACACAAGCATAGACGTGTGTGTGTGTGTGTGTGCACGTGTGCGCGCGCATGTGTGTTACAGCACTGGGAGGGAAGTTCTTCACACATTGTACAGACAAATGAAGCTCCTCAGGAACCTCCTCAGGTCCTCTCTCCCTCCCATACAGCTCCAAGACACACAGGCAGGATCATACTCCACTCCTTTGCTGCCTCATGTTCATTCTTTGTGGGACAAGACGGAGATGCCACTCCCTGCTCAGAAGGACAATCTTCTCTGGATTCATCCTTTTCGTGAGAAATCCATCAGGCAAGTCCTAAAGCAGATGGGAAGCATTGATGAAAGACACCTCTGCACCCACTCAGATAACAGGGATGCTGGAGTGCTCCCCAAACCACAAGTGGCAAAAACTAAAGGATCAAGAAAATGTGATAGAGACACATATATATGCATATATAGGTGTGTGAATATGTGTGTATATGTATATTTACATATATGTATGTGTATACACACACTCACAGACACACGATAGAATTTTACTCATCCATCAGGAAGAATGATATTGCATCATTTGCAAGGATATGACTGAATCTGGAAAAATTACATTAAGTGATATAAATCAGATTCTGAGAGACAAAGGATGTATGTTTTCTCACACATATGGAAGTTAGATCTAAAGTATTAAAATATATGGAAGCATACACAGGGCCATATACACAGACTGACTAAGGTATTGTATTCTCAGAGGAGAATGCCAGTGGTGTAACTTCTTTGAACAACTGGAATGGTGACCAGGAAGCTAGAACATGTGTCATGAGGAGTCCACAGGTCAAGGGAACCAGACAAACGGAGAGAGGAATGGTGGATAATTGCAGTCATCATAGTCAATGTACACATAATGAAAACCAGGTAGCTTGAGGGGAGGCGTGAGGTCAGGAAAGAGGGGGAGACTGAATGAGAGGGGCGGCACTGATCCAAATGCACTGTCCTCACAAACCAACATGCTTCCACACTGACTAGAAACCCTGTACAACCACCTAGATAAAAACAAAAGGAAAAAGAAAATAGTGTGCGGAGAGAGGCAAGACCCTCTCATTCCAGCCATTCTCCTATCAGTGCTCTCGGTCCACATGGCAGGCACATTCTGCACAGGTGCCAGCCACCGTACCCCCAGCATTCACACAGCACCCACAGTTACCCCTGGGATTCACACGGTACCCCTGGCATTCACACAGCACCCACAGTTACCCCCAGCATTCACACAGCACCCACAGTTACCCCCAGCATTCACACAGCACCCACAGTTACCCCCAGCATTCACACAGCACCCACAGTTTTACCCCTGGCATTCACACAGTACCCCTGGCATTCACACAGCACCCACAGTTACCCCTGGGATTCACACGGTACCCCTAGCATTCACACAGCACCCACAGTTACCCCCAGCATTCACACAGCACCCACAGTTACCCCCAGCATTCACACAGCACCCACAGTTTTACCCCTGGCATTCACACAGCACCCACAGTTTTACCCCTGGCATTCACACAGTACCCCTGGCATTCACACAGCACCCACAGTTACCCCTGGAGCATTCACACAGCACCCACAGTTTTACCCCTGGCATTCACACAGTACCCCTGGCATTCACACAGCACCCACAGTTACCCCTGGAATTCACACAGTACCCACAGTTACCCACAGCATTTACACAGTACCACCGGCATTCACACAGTACCCCCTGCATTCACACAGTACCTACAGCATTCACACAGTACCCATGGCATTCACACAGTGCCCACAGTAATCCCCGGCATTCACACAGTACTCACAGTTACCCACAGCATTCACATGGTACCTCTGGCATTCACACAGCACCCCCAGCATTCACACAGCACCCACAGCATTCACATAGTACCCATGGCATTCACACACAGTACCCACAGTTACCCACAGCATTCACACGGTACCCCTGGCATTCACACAGCACCCACAGTTACCCCTGGCATTCACACAGCACCCACAGTTTTACCCCTGGCATTCACACAGTACCCCTGGCATTCACACAGCATCCACAGTTACCCTCAGCATTCACACAGTACCCCCAGCATTCACACAGTACCCATAGCACTCACACACAGTACCCACAGTTACCCACAGCATTCACATGGTACCCCTGGCATTCACACAGCACCCACAGCATTCATGCATTGCCCACAGCATTCATAAAGTACTCCTGGCATTCACACAGTACCCCTGGCATTCACACAGTATACACAACATTCCTACAGTACCCACAGCATTCATACAGTACCCATGTGCACAATCCAGTCCTATCCATCTGAAAGCAAATGTGGGCACAAAGCAAATGTGGAACAGGCCTACAAGAGTCAGATCTTCCCAGTTGAGCTACATTTTTAGCCTTTCATGAATTAAAGCTGTAACAGACCCTAGACAGTATTTTTCCCTCTGATAAATGACTAGGAAAATGAATCATATTCAGGCTCACCCACCTCAAAGGCAGCAGCTCTCACGATTAATTGGAAGGTTAGCCTGCTTAAGCCTCCCATATTTCTTTGGTAAGGAAAAAAAATCATATAATCGTGTGACCTCCAGATTTGGTTCATGACTACCAACAAATCTTCTCTAGCTGCCGTTTCCAAGAATGAATGATTGTGGGCACTGAAATGAAGCGATGGCCATGTTTACAGGGCACTAAATTGTGTGATTCACAAACATGGTTGGACAGCTGTCACAGGAAGTAGAGATGCCAATGTGGATTTACAAAACTCCTCATATGGCTGCTCAGGCCTGTGTGAGACATGGCCTCTGTGACAGTGACAAAAACACAAAACCAGAGGGAAGAAGAGCTCGGGGGACATGCCTGCCACGTGAGGAGGGGAGGGAGATGGGCTGCAGAGTCGACTCTCACCATTAGAGATGGGGAAACTGAGGCAAAGGAGAGAAGAGACTTTCCCAAGGTCCTTTGACAGGATGACCCCTGCTCTGTTTATGGCCTTACGAACAGAGCCGCTCCCCAATTCAGTCTTCCTGTCCCCAGCTTCCTTTACCAAACATCAGGAGAAAGAACCACACACACGCACATCAGAGCTGCACGCAGTAGATGTGTGTCAGGCGGAAGAGGCACAGTGCTGAACAGAACTGGCAGATGACACTCTCATTGCTCATCCTGTGTTTTGCATGGCCTTTGCATCTTTTCTGATTGTTTGAAAACAAACCACCTAAGCCAAGAAAGAAGATCTTTCCAGAGATGGATTTATGTTGTGCCTCTCCCTCATGTCCTTCTAAGCTCATCTCTACCCGCCAGTACTCTGGGTCTATGCTTGTGATGTTGAATTCAGGTATACACATAGCAAAGTGCCACACGGCTTTCTTAATTTTTAACACCCCAGAAACATCATACTTTATGCGCCAGTGTCATGTTTTCCATTCCATTTGTGTCCAGATAGTTATTCAAGCTCCCTCATTGTCATGGGGAGTCACTCATACTATCCAGCATGGCTTGTTAATCCAGTGTCTTCTTAGGATTCGTTCTGTGGCTAATTGACTTGTGATGAGGAAGGGGACTGCTCTGAGTATTTGCATACACGCTTCCTGCTGCGCATAGAGAAGAGTTCCTTCTTCTTACAAGAAAATCTGCTGCGTGCTGGTGGATTGTATGTACAAACATATAAAAGCAGCCCATATTGTTTTTTCAAAATCATCACAGCAGTTTACATCTTCACAGCCAAGCAGGAAAAGCACCATTGGTCCACGTTCCTTCCAAAATAAAGGAATGTCGAACTTCTTGAAGTTTTGCATACACAACTGGAGAGCAAATCTCAACCCTACACGGGTCTCTGTGAGGTTATTTATCGTGGCCGTCTGGTGTTCTGTAACAGGTCTGCTGCTGCCTTGCTCACCTGTATTAAACAGTTTATTCTGTATTGTTTGAGGAGCCCCTAGAGACTGGTACCACACAGAGCACCCCCTGATCTGCAGTTTTCTTTTGCACTTCCTTCGCAAGGTCCTTGGAGGGTAACGTCTTAATTTATCATTCTTCATTTGTATGTTACATTCTCTAATCATTGCCAATCCTGAATCTTATAGTTTACATATCTTATTTGGGGGTGTTGTTTTCTTTTGTGTTTTTGTTTGTACTCGGGTTGGTATTAGGGCCTCACATCTGCTAGGCAGGTGCTCTACCACTGAGCCACGTCTCTGACCCTTTTTTTGACTAGTCACGTTTGAGACAGGTTCTCACTCCTTGCCTGGGCATACGCCTAGGCCACAATTTCCTACCTTAGGTTTCCTGGAAGGACAGGCAAGGGCCTCCACCCTCAGCTTCTCTCTGTTGAGACAGTCTCACAAGCTAGCTTGGAACCCCAGCCCTCCCAACCCTAGCCTCCCATGCATGGATGACAGGCACTATCCACCACATCTGGCTATGGGTTGAAAAGGTGTCTCAAGTAAGTCTGCTTGGGCTTCCCTCAAACCACAAGAGGATTACAGGTTTGAGTCAGTAGAACCTGACTACTTCTTGACATATTTGGATCCCAACACCCCAGTTAGTGTGGCTTTGTCGTTATCCTCAATTTACAGATGGGGAGTCGAAGTCTCAAAGCTGAGCCATTTGTCCAGGTCGTAGCAGTACTATGGAAAGGAGAGCCCAGGGATCTCAATGTCACATCAAACCTAGCCACAACTATGTCTTTCAAAGTAAGTCGATACCTGCAGTATCACAGTGGCAACCATGCACTGAAGAACCAGCGCTTGTCTCTCTGATACTAGACCCAACTCCAACTCTCTTCTTGCTAATCAGGAAATCTTTAGACAGTAGAGTCACAGAGGTCACTGATAGGTAAAATATTCAGCTTTATGTTTTTTGAGAAGTTATTTATAATCAGAGACAATTCATGAGAGAGTAAACAGAGCAGGTCTCTGGGCCTCAAACCCTAATCATCTTGGAAATGGGTGCGGAGGACTGGGATGTCAGAATTGTTGTAAAGCATGTTTCAAAATGCTGACTGCTTTGAATGTGGCAGAGAGTTCATTTTGTCAAAAAAGTTATGGTTTAGACAGGACAAAAGTATTCACTTGCTAGGATGACCAAATCAGTGAGACCACAGGATGGATACCACAGCCTTGCACAGGGTAAACACAGCATGGATTCTCTCTGGATCAAAAGAATATATCTTCCATTCTGAAGAATATATCTTCCATGCTGAAGTCCTCCTCCCCAGCATGTCTGTACTTGAAGAAAGAAGGTAATTAAGCTTATCAGTTGTCTGTCTCAACAAGACAGTGTCCTTATTAGATCTGGATACAGACAAGTGCCTGCAGACATTTGCCCACCTGAGAACATTGCTTGCAGGTGCCACCTGCAAGCCCAGGATGGACCAGCCCTGCAGACACCTCAAGAAGAAACCCGTGGTCTGCAGAAATTTATTTCTGCAACCCAGTTTGTTCTCAGTTGAGGCGACAGAGCAGTGTATTTCTTCTCTGAGGTCACTGGCCATCCAAAAGGACACCTAAATGTTCACCAGTTAGGAAATTTGAAATTGGGTTCTGTAAGCTAGATCACGAAGGAAGACGGAAGAAGAACATCCAGCCAAGCGTGTGTGAGAGCCACTCAGTGAGAGAAGCAATGTGCTTAAAGCCAGAGGAGCCGTGTCCACCCCCCCTTCCCACTGGGAGGTCAGGCCATGCGCTGGACACCGGCCTTGTTTGTTATCTAGTTTAGTTACTCACGAAATGTTATCTAGTTGTATCACACACCAGGGGTAGGAGTGTTTACTGAGGAGGAGGAAAAGACTTGGGCTTTCTAAGACTTGTACAAGTCCAAGGCCCTGGTATGGGGCCAGAGCTGGATTTCCAAGACAAGCCTGTCAGACTCCCAAGACCACACACTCCAGTATGGGGCTCTGACCCTAGTCATCGTATTAGTGAAGGGTGGATCTTTTCAAGGAAGTATGGAAGAGGAAAGGTTTCCTAGACTCTCAGTTTTGGAAGCCACGTTCAGAGGCATACCCCTCACCTGCTCAGCTCTGGTGAGGAGGATGGTTGCTGGCACATGGCGGCTGTGGCCTGAGTAGAGTGGACACGCACATGCACAGTGGGCTCAGAGCAGGCAATGGGCGGGGCCTCACAATCCTTCCGCAGGGCACAATCCAATGACCTCACCACCGCTCCCTGGACGCTGCTTGCTAAACACTGCACCATCTCCCAGCAGCACAATCCAGGGACCCAGACTTCAACACAGGGGTCTTCCAGGGACGTGCAACATTTGAACCAGAGGAATAAGGGAAGAAGAAGAATTGCAGACTGCTTCTTTACAAACAAGGTCTCAGCCAGGCACCTGTGGCTCATGACTGCAATCCTAGCTACTCAGGAGCATCACAGCTTGAAGCCAGCCCGAGAGGGAAAATCTGTAAGCCTGGTATCTCCAATTAACTACCAGTGAAGCTAGAAGTGGAGCTGTGACTCAAGTGGCAGAGTACTGCCTTAAGTGAAAAAGCTAAGGGACGGTACCTCGGCAGTGAATTTAAGCCCCAGTATTGGCGCGCGCACGCGCACACACACACACACACACACACACACACACACACACACAAACAAGGCTGTAAAGCCCAGGCTGGCCTTGAACTTCAACTCAGCACCCTCTGAAGTGCTGGAAGTCCAAATGTGCACCCACACTCTCAGAAGTACAAACTCTTAGCTCCTATAGAATGTCCAGGGTCAGTCCAAACATGTACTCGTTTACATACTTATTGACTAGATTAAACTCATTTCATCTACCCAAGTTCTCTAAGGTAAGTACCATTGCTATCCTATCTGACAGATGAAATCCTGGAAGATGTGAAGAGTAAAGGAATAATCTAGATCCCCCTGACATTAGTTGCATGAGCAGCATGGTACAGAGCGCCATCCCTCCGTCATGCTGAGCTCAGAGAGACTGTGACCTGCAAGTCCCTCCACTCCAGTGGAACGGACCACGGTTCACAACTGCTCAAACCCCTTCCCCACCTTGGGTTTTTGTTACTCTGACTTGAACTGATACAACAAGACGAAGTGTTAAGGTGGGGACCATACAGAGATTTCTCTCTGATGAAAAGGAAAGTAAACTTTAATCCTCTCCTCCCTCAATACAAAATTTGGCCCATGCTAACCAGAACTGCTTATTTGTGATTTTCACAAAGATGATCTTTGTAGAACACACACCTACCAATAGCTCAGCTGAGTCAGGCATGCCTGACAACCAGGATATGATCTAAGAAAAGTGGTATTAGATGATTTTTCACTATTCAAACATTACAGTTTCTGGATGCAAACCCAGATGGAAGATACTCAACCTGGCTTCTTTGGTACAATTAAGAAACACGACCATGGGCTGGGAATATGGCTTAGTGGGAGAGTGCTTGCCTACCATGTATGAAGCCCTGGGCTCAATTCCTCAGTATCACATGCACAGAAAAAGCCAGAAGTAGTGTTGTTGCTCAAGTGGTAGAGTGCTAGCCCCTGCGCAAAAGAAGCTCAGGGACAGTGCATAGGCCCTGAGTTCAAGCCTCAGGACTGGCAAAAAAGAAAAAGAAGTATGGCAAGCCACGCACTGGTGGCTCACACCTGTAATCCTAGCTGTTTAGGAGGCTGAGATCTGAAAATGGTGGCTTGAAGCCTGTCTGTACAGGAAATTCTTATCTCCAATTAACCACCAGAAAACCAGAAGTTGCACCATTGCTTAAAGTTGTAGAGTGCACCCGGTGCTGGTGGCTCATGACTGTAGTCCTACCTACTCAGGAGGCTGAGATCTGAGGATCTTGGTTCAAAGCCAGGCAGGCGGGAAAGTCCATGAGATTCTTATCTCCAGTAAATCTCTGGAAAACTGGACATGGTGTTGTGGCTCTAGTGGTAGAGTGCTCGCCTTGAGCTAAAGAGCTGAGGGATAGTGCCCAAGCCCAGAGTTCAAGCACCACGACCAAAAAAAAAAAAGTTGTAGAGTGCTAGCCTTGAGCAAAATAGCTCAGGGACAGTGTCCAGACCCCACGTTCAAGCCCCATGACTGACCAAAAAAAGAAAAAAGAAGAAGAAGAGAAAAGAAATATGGTCAGATTCTAGTAGCTCACACCTGTAATCCTATCTACTAAAAAGGAGATCTGAGTATTTCATTTCAAAGCTAGCCTGGCTAGGAAAGTCTGTGAGATTCCTATCTCCAATTGCAAGCCAAAAGCTGGAAGTGGAGCTGTTGTTCAAGTAGTCATTGATCCTTGGTGATCAAGTGCTAGGTCCTGTATATAACTACAATTCTGGACTCTGTGTGTGTGTGTGCGCGCACATGTGCGCGTGCACACGCGTGTGTATATATACACACACATGCACACGTTAGGCTGCACACATACATGGTGCTGAGGTATGCTCATGTGTGCATGTACCAGTACTGGGGCTTAAACTCAGGGCCTGGTACCTGTCCTTTAGCTTTGTGTACTCAAAGTGCTCTACTAATTGAACCACAGCCTCACTTCCAGCTTTTTGGTGGTTAATTAGAGATAAGAGTCTCACAGATGCTCCTGCCCAGACTGGCTTCAATCCCTGATCTTCAGATCTCCACCTCCTGAGCTGCTGAGGTTCTAGGTGTCAGCAGCATAAAGAATGTGAGCTGACTTCACTCCAAGCAGGATGCTGTGATGTCAACTCCATTGTGATCTTAAGGGACCACAGTCACTTGGCCAGTCCATCTGCTGACCAAAATGTCATTGTGCAACTTGTGAATAAATATTCCACCCCACTGCTGTCCAAAGCTTTCTGAATAATACCGCTTTCTTCACAACCAGCTTCCCACCCCGTTCCTCTGAGTGAGGGATCCTGGGACACAGAGACAGAGGTTGCCTGGTTCCAGGCTGGTGTGACATCATCCTGACGGAATGTCTGTGCTTCGGCTTTGTTTTATTTAGGTTTATAACATTCCCAAAGACTTAAATCTCATCCAGGGTTGGTTGGAATCCAGGCTTCAGGTGGATTATGGAAGGGATGCAGCAAAATCATCCTCATAAAAGCTGAGCTCAGCGAATGGTTACGCCAGAGCCATTCTGCCCTGAGGTTCAAAGCGAATCTTTCACCTCATTACATTTTCAAGATGGCTAGCAGTCAGCAGCCTCTAGATTTATGTAACCTTAGTTACATCCTGTAAAGCCATGTGCTAGTTACATAAAGAGTGTTCACAGGCATTGGTTAAATTAGGACAGGTCCAGATCATACTCAGAAACCAGGACAAAGAGGCTCCGGCAGCTTTAAATATATTTTGTTTAAATTCAAAACAAGGGGATAATTTATTTTGTTCTGTCTTCTCCAACAATAACAGACATTTATCAAATACTTGCAAAATACCCAGCCCTCCTGCTGGCCTGGCTCCTTGCAAGGATCAAAGGCTTTGGAGTTAGGTTAAACTGCACTTGGTATACAACAGCCAGCAAGATTCTCTAGCCTCTGTTTACCCATCTACTAAGCCTGGCTAGCCCCATATTAGTGTCACAGTGAAAAGTAAATAACTAATGTGAAATGCTTGATATCAAGTAGGTCCATTGATTTGTGTGTGTGTGTGTGTGTGTGTGTGCTAGTACTGAGGCTTGAACTCAGGGCCTTGTGCTCTTGCATAGCATTTGTGCTAACGGCTGAGGTACTACTACTTCAGCCACACCTCCACTTCTGGCTTTTCTTTTAGCTGGTTAATTAGAGATAAGAATCTCTCAGATTTGTCTGCCTAGGCTGGCTTTGAACCAAGATCCTCAGAGTTCAGCCTGTTATGTAGCTATGATTATAGGCATGAGCACCAGTACCTGCCAGTAGGTGCCCAGTAAAAGATGGCTTCCTAACCTGCTACCTATGACTGATCTTATTTAATCCTCTGAATAATCCAGGGAACCTGGTATATTATATCCCCAACATGATGAGGGATGTCAGAGCCTAACTCATTAGAGGTGAGTAGGAATCTTGCAATGTACAGGTTAACCCAGTTGTGGTTTGTGCAGATCTTTCGGCTTCTCCCCTTTTCCTCCTGGCTCCCTCCCACTTGGCACCTTCTCTGTGAATTAGCACCTCAGCCACAGTTCAGCAGGGGGAAATCTAAACGGGAAGGCTTGGTTAGTAGCTGGATTGTGCGGTTAAGAGCTCTGGGAGAGATTGGAAAACATCAAGAAGCTCGATAAGGAAAGAGATGGCATCTACTCAGAGCCTTTGGAGTCCCTTTCTCTGCCATCTGGGCCTCCCACTAACTGGCAATCAGGATTCTGGCATTAGATTACATTTAAGGTGTCTGATCTGCAGAGAGCTGAAAGGTTATTTGTATGCTGAGGCTCGAAGCAAGAATATTTCTCAAAATCACATCAGAATTCCTCTTGAACTTAGCTGACTCTGCCAAAGGCATTGCCCTGACTTTGGGATGTCTTTCATGGAAGGCTATGTAGAAGTGTTGCAGGATGCTGAGCTAGAACACCTGCCTGCTGAGTCTGAAAAGGCCATCACTGCTACTAAAGATGGACGCTGCCCCTCGGGGCTGTGCTGAGGCCTCCTTTCTCGGGGGAAGTTCATGTCTTGGCCCACACTCACCATCAACAGGTGCAAAAGGCAGCCATCTTTACTCTAGCTTGAAACTCATTTGCAATGTGGATGCGACTGAAGCCCCTTGAGAGAAACCCTTTTCAAATCCATTAACACATGTGCTCTCAGCCTCAACTTGATGTGGTCTGCACTTGCTTTTGTTTTTCCAGTAAGTTCTCATATAGCATCTTAAATAAGAAAGTAAATTACCTTTCTTATTTTATGAGAGTCCTTTCTGCTCAAGGCTGGTGCTTTTCCACTCGAGCCACACTTCCACTGGAGACGAAAGGCCCTTTTCTGCCTAGTCTGGCTTCCAACAGAAATTCCGATCTCAGCCACGATAACAGATATGGCCACAGGCACAGATAATGGTTGATTTACAAAATCCATTTTTATCAAACACAGCAACAACTCAAATGAAATTCTTAGAGTTTTTATCTAGATAATGGATGACCCTGGGAACTGTGACCGTTGCACACATGGGCAGAGACATATTCACTTAATAAATATTTATGGTGCATCTAGTCACAGCAAACTTTACCCAGGGAGATCTTCCTGGGGTAACATCAAGAGGAATAGAGAGCCTGGGTACAGCTATCGTGGGAAAGATAACAGGAGTCACCCCCTGATTGTTTAAATAATTCATGATCTAGTCCACCAAGAAAACATTCCAGAGCCACTAAAAACTATGTTGATAAAAATTCAGTGAGAAAAGACCTAGACTGAATTGTTGCACAAATAGATGTGTGCCTATGTCTTGTGCACACACACACACACACACACATATACTCACATATGTATATGTCTGTGTGGGTGTGGGAAGATCTAAGAACTTGAGGATGAAGCCTATTGTTGCTGGCAATTTGGAAATGCTGCTGCAGAAATCCAGGCAGATCCCCTAGAATGGATAAATGACTAAATATGTGCTACATAAAACCAGCAAGAAAATCCTAGATGCTAGATAGTGACTTTTGCTATTCAATATGCAGTTCTTTTACCTTTTCTGTAACCTTAAATTTTTCTACCCCAAAATAAAGTGATAGTAGGCACATGCACAAAGAAATAGGTCCATGTGCCAAAGTAGCCACGTGTCAGTGGGGACAATCCAAATGGCTTTTTATTCTCTTCTTGACAGGTGTATGTTGCCCACACCATACGGGCCTCCTGGTCTTAACTTGTCCGTGAGCATCCATCCATCTACAGTGGCATCTACTTGCTTCCCAGAGCTCCTTCAACTACATCCAGGTTACAGGGGAAACTCCTCCAGAGCTATCCCTTACTTGCAAGGGAAGATGAGGCTCCAACTCTGTGACCCATGGGCCCTGCCTCCCCCCCCCGCCACACTTTTCTCTTGTTCCCCCATGTAGCTGCATTCCAGCCCTCGCTCTGATATCTGCCAGCTCTGGGACCCTTGTCTAGTAGATTAGCCTTACAGTGCATTAGATTCCTAGCATGTAAAATCTGGAGGAGAAAAAAAAATGTGTATCCAACACATAAGGTTTTTATGAAGACCAAATGAATTCTCCTCTAGGGCTCTGAGTAGTGCCTGGGATACAAGGTGCACTGCAAGACTTTTTGATGGTTCCCATCATTCCCACAGCAGTATTACCATCCTGTTTACTACCCACGTGGAACTGAGCCAAAATGGCAATGTGCACTCAGACAGACCCCACTCTGGGACAATGGAGGAAAGCAATGAAAGCACCCATCCCAGAAGACCACATGGACACAGTCACATAAAAGAAAAGGAGTCTATTGCCAGCTGAGGCTGACAAGGCCACCTCCCCCATGGGAGAGAGAGAAATGGTGCCTCTTGCTTTCCCAGAGGGACCCTAGGCCATTGGGGTATGCTGCCTATGTGCCCAGCTGGTCACTGAAAACAGCAGGGCACAGGTTAGGTCTGGGCAGAGAGCAGGAACAGACCACTTAGGAGAGTTCTCTTTTCTTTGTGAAGGGCAGGGTGGAGTTCAGGCCTGGGTGGAGAGGGTTCCATTAATGCAGCTGGGGGCTAGGGGTAGCATGCCACTCCAGGTAGTGAAGCGGGAGGGATGGCCAGGGCTGAAGGCCAGTTGTAGTTAGGGCTGGCCAGATCAACTGGTTCTGTGGGAGGGGCTGAGGGCCTGAGATGGAGGGTATGCTTACAAGCAGATGCAGACCCCCCTCAACGTCTCTTCTCTAGCCAGGTCCAGGTGCCTAGATTTCTTCTCACCCGCCATGGCACCACACTAGGTCCTGCTATGCCTTATGTTCCAGGAAAGTTTACTTCTACAGCATGAGCCAGGCCTATTTCCTGAGTCCTCAATTCCTGCTTCTGCTCCAGGACTAACATCTCCCAACTAGAACATTCCCTCAATGGAAAACACCTTCTCTATCCACCAGGGTATGATCTGGAGTCTGAAAGCCCTCAAGAGATGATCATAAGATCACATTGGGTCTTATTGTATTAAATATATCGTGCCAACTCGGTGCAATTAAAAGATGTCATTTTTATAATGAAAAGTAGATGGTGGTGATGAATGTCCTTGGTAATATGACAGGGTTCTGCACAGTGAGGAAGTCTACATGGTGGCCACCAGCCATTGTCCCTGGTGTCCCTGACTGTGTCCCTGTCATAGTTTGCAAGGCTGTAGAAATCGCTTTCTAGGATTTCTTTTTGTTTTTTTCCCTAAGATGTGAAAACAACACCAATTTGCTATTTTTATCAGTTCCATCTTTCCTGTGTCTATTGTAGTCATTCGTTTGGGATGAAAATAAAAGACTCCTTTTGTATTCAAATTTTACAGGCTCCAAGTCCTAACCTTTGCCAAAAACAAAAACAAAAACTTTCCAGAATGGAAAAGAACTTGGTTTGTAGCACAGGAATGTCATTCAAGCCATTAAATTCAAAATAATTCATGCATTTCCAAGTTCTACTTATTTTCCCAAATAAACAAAGATATCTTACTCTAAATTGTTTCCACCCAGCTTTGAAACATGACTGCTAAACTTCTCAAGTAACATAATTTATGTGTTTCCGGGTGCTGAGAAATGCCAAAGAAAAAAATCAATCCAGGCTGCAAAAAAGTTCACTGATCTGGTTGACAAGTAAGAATAATGACTTTTTATGCCTTCCAGCACATTAAAGTAAAAACTCTCCACAATTCTTCAGATACCTGTTTTTTAGCTTTTAGCCATTAAAGGCATGTGACTCCACTATTTCTGACGCAAACAAGGCTTGCATGCATGGGCAAGGGTTTGAACTGGTATGAAGGATGACAGACACCAGTAGATGATTTGGCATTGGTGGTCTGTCGGGAGAGATGCATTAATCTAAGAGCTTAAGATGTGAGAGGTAGAAGAGCCCATGAGGAAAACTCATTTCCTGAAACTGTAATTGAGGAAGATCAGGCCACAGTCAATGCCAGTGTGTAGGCATTTTAGCCTCCTTCGCACCCACCTCCTCTCCTGTCCCTGATTGCTGGGACCCAATGCCTCTAGGCAAGAAGGCTTCGCATTCCTCATACCCACCTCATCCTTGCGATACTCAGTGTGATCAAGTGGGAAGAACACATGCTTCAGAGCCAGGCAGGCTCAGGTTCAAGTCTGAGTCTGCCATTTGCTGCGGACTCTTTATAAACTGAGGCCTTGTTTCTTTAATGTTGGGAGTGTGAGGGTTATGAGTGAGAGGAGTGCAGAGCCAGTTGGTTCTGGAACAGAAAATGTTCCCAGGATTCATTCCCATGATTCTTTTCTGTCTATGATCCAACCTATGCATAAATATGAAGTGTCTTAGTGCACGCAAGATACTATAACAAAACACCACAGACTACACGGCTTATAAAACCATCATTCCTTTCTCAGTTTTCTGGAGATTGGAAGGTAGATGTAGGGCCTACTATCTCATCCATAGGCAGGGACTTCCTGCAGCTCATTTACATGATAGCTGCCTCCCTGGGGACACAATTGTATCCCCCAACAAATCTGTCTTTACCATATAATCATGGCCCAAAGGTATGAATTTCAAGAAAACACAAACATTCAGTCCACAACAATCCCCACACATTGCATCTGTTTGGTGTGCAGATATATATATGTATGTGTGTGTGTGTGTGTGTGTGTGTGTGTGTGTGTGTGTATATACATATACACTAGGATATATATACATATATATATATATATATATATCCTAGTAAATATTTGCATGTAAGTGCAGGAAAAGGTATCTAGGACATGTGATCCATGCCTTTATTGCTATTCATATTGGTGCATAATTCTTCTATTTGTTCAGTGTCAAAGTAGAGACAGACAAGCTAATGGGCCCTTGTGTAGAAATCTAGTTCATGCTGTGTAATCTGGAATACGTTTGCAGTGTCTCCATGTTGAAATGAGACTAAAGTTGCAGGAGAATCTAGCAGAACAAAGCCTTGCAAATGTTATCCTATGTACCACAAAAAGGAATCAGACCATAATGAGAAAGGGAAAGGAAAAGGGAAGGGGGAGGGAAAGGGGAAAAGGAGGGAAGGGAAGAGGGAGGAGGAGAGAGTGGGAGGTGAAGGAAAGCTGCTTTTAGTGGGTAACTCTTTGTGACCTCACCTCTTCCCAACCTCACCTCTTCCCCTAACCATGCCACTGGTCACAATGTTTATCTGACTTCTACTTATCTTCTGTTATGAATCCCTTCACATCTACTATTTGCCCTAACCTCATGCTCAGGGCTCTCTAATGATAAGGAATATGACTTTCATGAGGACATAAATATGTAATGGCCAATAAATACATGATGAAATGCTTCAATAATCTTCCCATAAAAAATGCAAGCCAAACAACATTGAGATTTCATTTTACTCTCGCTAAAATGGTCATCATGAAGAATAGGAATGGCAACAGATGCTGGTGAGAATGCAGAGAGAGAATGCAGAGAAAAGGGAACTATTACACTGTTGGTGGGAAGGTAAATGAATGCAGCCACTATGGAAGACAATATGGAGATTGCTCAAAAGAAAGGAAAGAAAGAGGGGGGAGAGAAGGGGAGAAAGAGAGAGAAAGAAAGAAAGGAAGGAGGGAGGGAGAATGAAGGAGGAAGGAAGGAAGGAAGGAAGGAAGGAAGGAAGGAAGGAAGGAAGGAA
>NW_012267236.1:20095059-20219468 GCF_000151885.1 Dipodomys ordii
AGGAAGGAAGGAAGGAAGGAAGGAAGGAAGGAAGGAAGGAAGGAAGGAAGGAAGGAAGGAAGGAAGGAAAGAAGGAAGGAGAAAGAAAACTAAAAATAGAACTCCCCATGATCCATCAATACCACTCTTGGGAATTTATCCAAAAGATTACGTCAGGATACAGTAAAGACATTGCACATCCAAATTCCTCACTGTACCATAGCTAAGTTACAGAAACAGCCTATATGCCCTAAAATTGACAAATGGATCAAAAAAGATGGCATATATGTATACAATGGAATTTTATTCATCCATCAGGAAGAATAATATGTCATTTTCAGGGAATTGGATGGACCTGGAAAAAATTATGTTGGGTGAAGTAAATTAGTCTCAAGAGACAAAGAACACATGTTTTCTCTCATATGTGGAAGTTAGATCTAAAATATAAACATATATGAAAATATACACAGGACCTAATGTAAATATGCATACATATAAGAATAAATAGACTGCAGAATGGTAAATGCAGGAGTGGATTTCCATGGTGTAATCTCCTTGAACAATTAACAGAAAGTTTAACAAAACCCATACCAAGAAGAAGATGAAAGAGAGGGTGTGGTGGAATGGAGAGAGAAACGGTGAATGAATGCAGAAGGCATCGTGCACGTGCATCTTGACATGTTGAATTCTTTTTTGTGCAACTACTTAAATAGACTTAAAATTATCTTATGGAAGAATATTGTGCAAACAAATTTATAAGTAATTCAATGTTTTTTCAAATGATTTTATTATTATCAGCATTCTGTTTCTTCAGTAAGCAAGCATGCAGCATCGATAGCATTCTTATTAAGGCCATAAGGATGCAACATCGTGGAAGCAGTCTGTGCCTCCAAGGAAATCATGGTTCAGAGAGGTTCTACCTTAAGTGATAGATTCACACACAGCAGGAGCAGTGGGTGTGAGATGAGCACAAGCCCTTGAAGGCTTTAAGAGAGAAGCAGCCATGCTCTCCTTAGAGACGGGCATTCCAAGACAACTGGCACAACTGCCCACAGCTGAGCAAATCAATGCAGTTACATCCTTGAGGCTACACATGGGAAATAGTGTTTCTCTTAAGAACATGTAGTTCCCTTCATAATGCAGTTTAACCTCCTAGTTAACTGTTTTGGCAGCATAACACATGGTTGGTTATAAAGAACACATGCATATGTAAATACCCTAGGCCTGCCATGCTGCATTGATACAATAGATTGATTTTTTCCCTCATCTTAATATGTAAGTGCGTTTTGGATGGTTGGATTTCTTCCATCCTTTGAACTGAAATCCAACCATCACCACTGAACTACTGTGTCAGACCTTTTCCTTTTTGAAGAAAGAAGCCTATTGAGACTTTGCATCATATCATCTAAACCTATGAGAGGAAATAAATTAGGATTTTGGTGAGTCCATTATTCCAAAAGCAGCTGTCATTTTTTAATATTTCATGCTACATTGGCATCAAGTTACCATTCCCTTTATTTCAGATGTGGGGAAGAAAACCATCTGGCCAGGTGTGATAGCCACATGTCCACATTCCTGGTACAGTCTTGATTTCTCATATTCTGTCAGTTTAATTGTCTGTACATGTCACCAAAGCATCCTGAAAAATCACAGTATGTTATTACCTACACTTGTAATCTCCCAGACTATCACTGCATCATAAACATCCCATGTTCTTTGCCATGAAATGCATCCCCAATTTTCTCTGAAAAGAGTATTCAAGAAATGTTGAGTTTTAATACATGAAAATTCCCTTAGAGTACTGAGGAGTCTACGAACTAGAAGACAAAAATATCAAAGCATACCCCAGCCCACACAACTCCTGAAGCTTGAGGTAAGATGGGCGAGGTTGTCTGGTAGGTTTCCTGCCCTTGTGCAAATTCTGGCTCCCATTTATTCTGTTGCTATGCAACTAGGATTTTTTAAGGAGTCAATGGAATAGGGAGACAGGAAATGGCATTTATTGCATGTCCCCTATATTGCAATATTTTATACTCATAAGGCAATTAATTCTCCTTATCTAAAGTGCAAGAGATCATCCCCATTGAAAGACAAAGAACATCAAGACTTGAAGATTTAAGACACCTTTCCCAAAGTCAGACAGAGCCCAGACCTGCTAGGTTCCAAAGTCTTCTCTTCTTATACCACAAACTTGATATGTATGCAACAAACAAATTTGGAAACAATTCTAAAGGATATCTACTTCAAAATATCTATTTTTTCAGGTGAACAAAGTGAGGCCAGAGAGCACTAGAGCCACTGGGGACACACTGGAGTTCATCAGTGACTGGACCATAAATGCCCTCAGATCCCCCAAAACCCAATCCGCTGTCCTTCCTTCCTCATCATCAGAGCTCATCCCTCTACAGAGAACCAATCAGACCATTAGCTCCTCCCACATCAAAGGCCAATCAGGTGAGAGTACAGATTAGTAAGCCATCAGAAGTGAACATAAAGAGACTGGTAAGGCTAAGGATGAAAAGAGTTTGAATTGAACTATGCACAAGAAATAAAAGTTAGCTGGAACAAAATATTCACTGAATGGAAATCCAACACAGTGGTTTCCTGAGAAGATGGTAGAATGGATAGTTTAAGAAGAAAAAAAAATGAAGTCATCATGAAGAATTCCATCCAAAAATGCAATACTATGAACCCATGGTTATTTTCCTGCTTTTTAAACGACTAATCTCTTCCATATGGCCGCCAAGCAATAAAAAACATATATCTCTTATATAAAACTACCTAAGGGAAAACTACACAGAGCAGAAGAGCTAGTAAAAAAAAAAGCATTTGAAAAATAATGTATAAATGCAAAAAGCAAGGTCCTTACGAATGGTGGAAATATTTGAACATGGAAAAGTTCCAAGAAGGGTTTTCTTTCCCCAAGCTCAACTAAGTGGGAGATATTGGAGGTGAGGCTCTATTGAAGATTAGGATTTTTATTTAAATGGAGTTACAAAATTCCATGTGCTGACGGAAGTGCCACTTATAATTAATTAGCAAGTAAGCACAGTCTTTGGAGCCAGTCTATTTTTGTAGCAGGGCATATTTGCCTCTAATGTGATTGTTGGTATTAAAATTGGTGGATTGGGTATATTCCAGATGAGCCAAGAAGCTTTTAGAATGCTGTTCTCTCCTAAAGTAAACCACAATCAAAACTAGGTCACAGATGCCATTTGAAAATAATAACTAACATCTGCATAGGCCAGTTATGGCTTAAAGAGTGGATTCAGAACCATTATCTTATTTGATTCATGAAGGAAAAAAATTGTGAGGCAGATACTGTTTCTCTGACAAGACTCAAAGTCTGAATGACTTGGACAGGAATATAAAATGCATCAGTGACAAGAGCTAGGGGCCCTGACATCTGCTCATTCAGCACACCATTAGCCGATTCTACAACTACCCACAAAACACCTACAAGTTCAGAATTCCCTGGAAACAAGGGACTATGGGATCTACAAAGGTCTGGCTTTGTTTCATTTGTATGTATGTGTGTATGTATGTTTGCTGTTGAAGGAAGGACTCGTCATAGAACCATACACAAGATGCTAAGTCACAAAGGAGCACATCTACTTGAGGTACAGTTTTTCTCACCTTCAATACTTTCTTGGGTGAATTTTTGTTGTTTCCATAGAGACCTAAAGCTAAGATATTCCAAACCACACTGTAAAAATTAAGTTTGGTTCTCCATACTGTCCATTTGCTTGTGAGTTTAACTGCATTTACATTTTAAAAGATAATCCAAGGAAAACATTTCTGGTTCTCCAGAAAAAGAAATTGCTGAGAAGTTTTGTTCATGAACTGCAGTACCACAACTGCACCAAGATGATCTTCAAGTGTATTGACATATATTGGCAGAGCTCTCTTTCACACTTTCTCTGTTATTTCCTTTCTTTGGGGATGATAACTACAGCCAGGAAATGAGATGTCAACAAGGAATTTTCAGTAATTTCTTTAAATATGTATTTGTGCTTCAGTGTTGAAATCTGAGCATATAAAACTCAGGGCTGGAAAGGAGACTCTTGACAAGATGGATTTTTTGGAGTACTGGGTGACAGGAACAGAGGAGGTCAAGAATAGTCCTAAAGGGGAGGTTCCTCAGTCCTGTAATTCAGACCATCTTCAGACAGTTTGGCTCCAGATAGTGTCTAAAAGCAAATTTTCAAGTATGGGATCTGAAGTCTACATTAAAGATGGAAATGCTATGAAGAAACTTTGTTAGACTCCAAAGGAGACTTTTATTTCCAAGAATGTCTACACAAAATCACAGCATAATTTCTTTAACAAGGAAAGAAAGATATTCTTCCTAAATAAAACAGATTTGCTCTGTGCGCCTCAGGAGCAAATACTTAGGATATTCATATCGTAGACTTAAGAGAATATAATTTTACATGAAAAATCAAAGATGGTGGTCTGGGCATTGGCTCCATGGTGTGCTGGCCTAGCATGCACAAAGCAGGCCCTGGATTTGGTCCCCAACACCAAAACACACACACACAGATAGAATACCATAGTCAACTTTAGGTCTATCCAATATCAACTTTGCAGTAATAAAGCCAGCCAAGTAATGGAGGTTTATCTCTTCAATAACAATAAAATGGTATAGCTACCTTTTCCTCCACTAAATGTTTTAATTGACTTTAGTGACTGATCCATTTGATAGGACTACTGTAATGAAATACCACAAGCCAGGTGATGTAAATAACAGAAATTTATTTTCTCTCAGTTTGAGGACTAGAACTCCAAGATCAAGGTATCAGTGTCAGCAGAGAGCTTAGCTCTCTAGGAGAGAGCTACTTTCTTAGGGGAAGCTACCTTTTCCCTGTTGTTCACATGTCTATTCCTTGGTCTACCTGCCCTTGTCAGTCCTCACTTCTTATCAAGACACCGGTTAGAGTGGATTAAGACCTACTCATGTGACTTTGTTTTACCGTAATTACTTCTGTAGAGGTTCTATCTCCAAATACAGTCATATTCTGAGGTGTTAGAGCTTAGGGCTTCAAAATACAAATTTGGGAAGGACCTAATTCAATCTATAACATTTGACGCGCTGGCCTCACAAAATCCATGACCCTCTTGGATGCATAAAACATTGCCACTCACCCAATGAGCCCCACCCCACCATCAACTCCAAAACAAATGAACCAGCCAAGTCAGACAAGTCACCTGCTTCTAGAACATAATGGAAGAGACAAACATAGGGCAGACATTTCCATTCTGAAAGACAAACCTCAGAAAAAAATTTTTTAAAAAATTTGCTGGTGACAGGTCCCAGCAAATCTGAAACCTAGCAGGCAAATTTGGTTTGAGTTTTTTTTTAGGCCTCAAAAACAGTCTTCTTCAGCACCATTCTCCATTCTGTGTGGGCCACCAGGGGGGTAGCCTTGTTCTAAAAGGCCTAACTGGAAAGAACCAGTATAGGCCCTTCCATTCCTCTTGCCCTGTGAATATTTACCTTCTGCCATATCAGGGTGTGGCCACAAGATGCCCACTTGGAAACTTGAACTGGACTGGCACCAGATGCCAAGCCAGCCAGCACCTTGACCTTAGACTTCCCAGCCTCTAGAACTGTGAGAAAGGAGTTACCAAAAGGTGTTTGGAGATGGGCCCTGGTAGCTCACACCTCTAATCCTAGCTAATCAGGAGGCTAAGATCGGAGGATTGAGGTTTGAAGACCCCTCATGAAAGAATAATCCACTTAGCCTGCAAAAAGCTGGAACTGGAAGTGTGACTCAAATGACAGGGCACCAGCCATGAGTGGAAAGGCAGAGCAAGAGCACAGGCCTGAGTTCAAGCCTCAGTTCTGCACACACACATGTGTGCGCACACGTACACGTGCATACACACACACACACACACACAGAGTCAGATGCCAGAATCTCTTCTCCTGGCAGATTGATATTCATTTATGGAGCCTCCAAATAATTGAAGAGGGTAGGCCACATCTGAGAAAACAATCAGCTTTACCAAAACCCCACTGATTTAAATATTAATCTCACCTTAAAAATAAATGCCTTGCTGAAACATCTAGAATGTTTGCCCAACCCGGCCATGTTGACACATAAAATTGACCAAAACAATGCTGTGTGGTCACATATTTCTACTGAATTCATTCTGAAGATGACCTTGAGCTTATGAAGTGAGAAGAAACACAGTAGCTCAGAAACAGTTCTCAATATAGAGTCCATAGAGACAAATTATCTGTTAATTAATTGACTGCATGATGTATCTAGTATGATAGATTTTTTTCATCTATGAAATGGAGTTAAAAACAACTAAACCGGGAGTGGTAGCACACACCTATACTTGATACTAATCTGAAGACAGAGGGTAAATTGAGGGCAGCTTGGGACAAGTTAGCAGGACCCCCATCTCTGAAACAAAATATCAAAACCAAAGGCCTGGGGCATGGTTGACAGATAAAGTGCTTGGCCAGCATGCATAACAACAAAAGGGCTACCATCCCTAGAAAGAAAAAAAAGGAGGGGGGAGGGAAAGAAGGAAGGAAGGAAGGAAGGAGGGAAGGAGGGAAGGAGGGAGGGAGGTAGAGTGGAAAGGAGGGAGGAAGGAAATCATAGGGTCATGTGATGAACAAATACAAAGCATTTGGAAATATTGGGGTTTTGTTTGTTTGTTTTTGGTGGGTCGTGGGGCTTGAACTCTGGGCTTGGGCGCTGTCCCTGAGCTCTTCAGCTCAAGGCAAGCACTCTACCACTTGAGCCACAGCGCCACTTCCAGTTTTCTAGTGGTTTATTGGAGGTAAGAGTCTCACAGACTTTCCTGCCTGGGCTGGCTTTGAACCAAGATCCTCATATCTCAGCCTCCTGAGTATCTAGGATTGCAGGCATGAGCCACCGGCGCCCGACGAAATATTGGTTATTAATGGCAAAGATCAGGTAATCATTAACTCTTTCTTGCAATGGTCAAATGGAATGCACAGAAAACTTGAACTTCTGTCCACCTCGGCAGATCCCAGGATGCTGTCTGTGGGTAACTGGATACCACCCTTCTTGCTCTTCTCATGCTGAAGCTTAAGCCAGCCATGGAAAGGGAAAGCTGGGAGCAGCAAAGACTTTGTCAGGACGGCTACAGGAGCAGAAGGAGGTGTGTGGTCTCCTTTGGTCAGGACGCTGCTCTCCCAACCACAGTGTCTGGGATGGGGCGGGGGGGGGGGGGGGGGGGGGGGGGGGGGAGGCAGGTGGTGCCAAGGTATTGGAAGGAGTCCCCAGCACTGCGATTCCATAACGCAACCACAGTCACCAACACAGAAGTATGTTCCTTCTTAGTGAAGTTCCTTCTTTTTGAAGTGGGGGGGGGGGGGGAACCACTTCACCATCCTCAGCTTGGAAAGTGCCAGAAGTGATTTACCAATCTTGCTTTGATTTCTGTGGTATCAGAAAATAGATCTAATACAGAGCCAAGTAGGGTATTTCTAGTAGAACTGAGACAGCAGCTTCAAGCCGGGCTCATTTTCTAGAATATTCTCTTTCTAGAATATTCTCTTGCTAAGTCTACCCTCAGTCCTGCAACATGAACCCTATCTCTACAGGTGAACTGTGGTGGGAGATTGCTTGGAAACTAGGGAAATACAATTAATAAGAGAGATTTAACAATACCACCACAGAAAAAGATTAGAGTGGATATGGAGAAAGTTAACTTTTAAAACAGAGTAGTTAATAATAGCTTAAGCTTAGCAATGTTGAGATTAAGCAGAGGAAGCGTGGCCAGTCCTGGAAACAGAGTAAAGGAGGCACAGAAGAGTGCCCACAGGGGCTGGGAAGGTGGCTCAGTGGTAGAGTGCTTGCCTTGCATGCATGAGGCCCTGGGTTCCATTCCTCAGCACCACATAAGCAAAAAGAAAAAAGCCGGAAGTGGCGCTGTGGCTCAAGTGGTAGAGCGCTAGCCTTGAGCTGAAGAGCTGAGGGACAGCGCCCAGGCCCAGAGTTCAGGCCCCATGACCGGACCCAAAAAAAAAAAGAGTGTCCACAGCAGTACTGGCCAAGAGTCCAGGGCTAAGGACTCCATGGAAAGTCTGTCTCTATTATGAAAATGAATGGGAGAGGCCAGTGGAACCAAATTGCATAACTACCTGATCATGCTCTGAGTACTTACACCAAGAAAACTTCAGACTGTAATTGACTTGCTTATGTACCTCTCCTACAAGTAGAGGAAGCTGAGAGATCTGAGGATCACCATTCAAAGCCAACCCAGGCAGGAAAGTTCATGAGTCTCTAATCTCCAATTAATGATCAAAAAGACAGAGGTGACTCAGTGGTAGAGTGCCATCCTTGAGTGAAAAAGCTAAGGGACAGCACCCAAGCCTGAGTTCAAGCCTCAGTACCAGTACCAGCACACAAAAAAAAATAAGTAAGACAGAAGACAGAGAAAGAGAGACAGACAAAACAGACAGACAGCTAGACAGAGGTCTGGCCTTTGTGAAGTTTTCCATGAAGTTGAAATTGGGGGACCCATTGTACCAAAAATTCTCATTCCTCAGAAAGAAGAGTTCTCTGTTGCCTTTCCAATCTCTTGTCAGTCCTTCTCTCTTATCTGAGTGTCCTCAAAATGTTAGTATAAGAAAAAAAATCAGGGAATATTTAACTGGCAGTTACAGTAAACATATAACAAAGATCTGCAAGTAGCTAGAGTTCTGGGACCAAGGAGGCTTGGCCACAGGGTGAGATGTGAAAACAACACAGAGGCCATGTGACCATGGTGGAGTTGGGGAGAAATCCACTGGTGACTGGCATCAGGAAGAAGGCATCCCATGGCGGGCAGATTGCAGGTATTTGTCTAGGGACCATGGCAACGGGGGCGGGAAGGGGGGAGGGAGGAGGGCATAGCCTGGGGTAAAAGAATCACTCAGGAAGGCATTCTTGTCTACTTGATCACAGACACCATAATAAATGTTCTTGCTGCTCTAGATACATGTGGAGATGGGGAGCGGCCCATGGTAAAAAGCAAGGCCAGCTTCTAAGGCCATTTCCTCTCAAAGTTCATTCCTGGACGTCTGAATCGACCAAGTTGAGCCTACAGCAATCCGTAAAGCACACTGTCTATAAAATGGATGGACTCCTCCTTCACTTCTTGAATGCTTCAAGATGTATCTTCCCAGCCACAAATGAAAAATGAAGATTAATGGGCGAAGGGAGTCACAGCCAGATCTCACCCCAACAGGAACCAAGTGGTGGAGCATGAAGCAGCCGCGGGGCTGGACCAGGAGGGCTGCCAGGCTGGCTGTTGGAGCAGCAGTGGAAAGAATGTGTCTCCCCTGGGCTGAGAACTGCTCCCCGCTTCCCTCCTAGAGGAAGACACGCATTTCCTAGAATAGAGCTGGAGTCTCCTTCAGTCCAAGGTCACGGCATCTCCGTCCAACTCTGCTTCTGTTCACACACAAGGCAATGGGGGAGCCTGCTGTAGATTAGCTAAAGATGAAGTGGATGGCGGCCAAAGGTAAGCAGGGTCCAAGAAAAGGCTTGCAAAATCTAATGTCAATGATTCAAGTTTCCACACTGATTCAGGCCAGGTTCTCAGTGAGCCGAGGCCTGGAGAACAGGGGTCTGTAGAATTGGAGACAGAGTGACAAGGTACCTGAGAGACAGCAAGAACAGAGTCAGACACCACTGGCTCCAGGACCTGCTTTGCACCGCTCCCAATGGTGACCTCAGGCTAGTCACTCAACTGCTCCAGCTCTGCCACTCACCGGGCCCCTCACCACCTGTCTCCAAGGGCTGCCGTTGCAGAGTCAGTAAGAAAGAAAAGACAGGTGAATGCTTGTCAGATGTCAGTCAGTCCCCTTCCTTTTCAAGTTACCTGTTCAAAACTTCTGCATGTATTCCCACTGCCGGGCGCCGGGAGGAAGGTGTCTCCAATTATACTTTACAAGGGATATGAAACATATGGAAGGAAGAGATGGATCCCGAGCTGCCAAAAACTATTTCTGTGGGAGTGAAATTCCGAAAGCACTCTCCAGATCCACACTGTGCTCTTAGCTCTTAGCTACAGGTGCCCATGAAATCCTCCGGCGCTATTAAGTCGCAGCTATTCATTATGACACAAATAGACCGGGAGCTACTTGATCCAGGTGGGAACTGAGTGGCAGCACCCCCCATACACAGCTCCCCCCCATGGCACGGTTCCACTAGGGAGGGAACAACACATTTGCAAATGTCAGACAGGCGGAAGAGAGGAAGTTTTCTCTCTGGGACTGCAACACCTGGTATGAGAGAAAAAAAAAACAAAATCTAACGGAAAGGTAACAGCAAAGAAAAAAAGAGAGTGACTCTTATGCTTTCTGTGTAATCGATTCAATCCCCACCGCCAAGAGAAACAATGGCTCTTCCTTCTAATGCTTTCATTTGATGAATACTATTCAATGGCCTTTTTTCATTTAAAAAAAATCCATGCAGCGTTTGTGCATTGAACTAGCAAGCTGCTTAGCTAGGCCTTGGTGAAGTGTCACGCTTTGGAACAACATCTCTGCAACTCCATCTGCTTAGAGGCGGCTGGGAAATCAGAATGCCTGTGCTCCCGGGGAAAGGGGGAGGAGAACAAGGGAGGGAGGGAAAGACGGCAACCTGTTAGACATAGGGATCAAAAGTGGTGGACATAACACATGGCAGATAATACATGGCCCATCATGGTGTTTCTTGTTCCCATAGTGCCTCGGGTTCCTCCTCAGACGCTTCTTCTTCCCAATGCCTTGGGTACCCAATAACCGACGGAAAGATCCATGCTGGTGCGTGCATAAGCCACCCAGCAATCAGGAGGAGCCCTGTCCTGGAGCATCTACGCAGGGCTCCCTCCATTGGACTCCTTCGGGCCCCTCTCCTAGCTTGCCTTTCCCCTTCAAATACACTTGCTCTTTAAAAAGCTCTCCTCGTTTGAGTCTTTAATGGGCGGAGAAAACAAATCTGTGTCCACCCCCCAGAGGGCATCGGGGCCAAGGGGAGAGAACGGGCGCTTCTGTTCTGCTTCTGTTCTGTGCCTGGCATCATCGTGTGCTGCAGATGAGATCGTAGCGCTTGAACTTCGTGCCATTTTTTGTGTCATCTAAATCACCATCTCATCCTAGAGAAAGGGAAATTGAGTCCAATGAAATAAAGTAGATCTGACTGTGAATGTGGCCAGCCCTGAAGCCTGGCCCCTCTGCCTGGCCAGGACTCGCCTGAGATCCATTCCACCCCCTCCCTAGCTCCATGATTGATCGGGGCCTCGGACACAAGAGCTGCGGCCTTCGGTCCAGCAGCATGCTCCTCCTGAGGGCGGTTCATTTGCCTCTGCACCTCCCCAGTGAACATGGCTGCCAGGCCTGGCCATGGCAAGCCGGCTCCTCTCCGGCTGTCAATCATCTCCAGCTCAGCCAATAGAACGAACTCACCGCCCACAAGTGTCAGACCGCCTCCGAATCCTACTATGTCCCATGCTGGAACATATCCTGCCATCTCTACGTTAACATATACTTCACCTCCACCTGCAGCCCCGCCCCTCCCCAGCCGCCACCCTCACGCCTCTGCCATCAGCTCTCGCCGTCTCTGGGGCTCTGACTGAATCTCCAGGTCCTACTTTTCCCCCTCAGTGATGTGTTCCCTGCCCAGCAGTGAGAAGAGCATTGCTTCACATTCATTCATTCATTTAATTCACGCCGAGCCTCTTGTTAGAATTGAGTCGTGGTTAAAAAGAAGTATATGAATAAAATAAAGTAGAAGCCTCGACCTCAGGAAGTTTGCTTGTTATGGGGAGAAGAAGTTTGAGAGAGGGTGCTGCTATGTCTCTCAAGGTGGTCTAGAACACAGTATCTTTGGGTCTTGGCCTCCCTGGTGCTGGGATTGTAGGTGTAAACCATTGTCCTTAGCTGAAATTTACTGCTTTGATAGGAGGAGCTGACAACTAAGAAAGTACATGTGCCAGGCATGGTGGCGCATGCTTGTGATCCCAGCCACTCAGAGGGTAGCGTTAGAGGCTGGAGGACTGGAGGAAGAGAAAGAGCAGGACAGAGGTAAATAAGATAAAGTATCTGTTCTGGAAGACAATAGAAGAGGAGGAGGCAATGGAAGAAAGAGGCAGGGGTTGACCTCGCAGGGCATCGACCACTGGCAGCTGGAAGGTGCAGGAATGCACTCCCTCTGAGAACTCTGCAGGAGCGCAGCCCTGTCCAGGCCCCGCTTGCCATTCCTGCTCAGGGAAGCTGGTTCCACACTTCTGGCCTTCGGAACCACGACAGATGCATTTCTGTTGTTTTATGACACCAAATTGGTGGAAATTTGTTACAGTAAACCAAGGAAGCTAATAACCCCCATTCCTGTTGTCTTCCTGCCTCTCTGCCAATGGCCTCAGGCCTACCGTGAGTCTTCCTCTCTCTCCTCCAGGCATACCATTCACTCAGCTTTACCTTGCTCTGCTTACACTGCCTTCCCTGCCCACCTTCCAGTCATCCTCACCACTCTTCTCTGATCTCCTTCCCCAGAGTGGCTCCCATCCCATCTGGACCCTTCCCTCCTCAGGCACAAATCTTCATGAGGCCCAAAGTGCTCATGAAGGAGCTGGAACCAACCACAGCAGCCCAGTGGACAGGATTCTGCTGGATGGGCTTCGGCTGTCCCTCCCCGCTGGCTGGGGCCCCATTGGTGGGGTTTATGAATGGAAGTAAGAGTGTGAGAACTGCAGTGGGAAGAACCCAGGCCTGGCCAGGGTTCCACAGCACCCTTTGTCAGCTAAACTAGATCAGACGTGCCTTAGGGACCTTTCAGGCAAAATGGAAGAGGAACACTCAAATGTGAATCTCAAATAAACACCAAGTATGCTTCTGGGCAATATCCAGCATATATATATATATATATATATATATATATATATATATATATTCGTCACCTGAAATTCAGATTTCAAATCAATGTGGGTGCATATCTTTTTATGTGCCAGTTGCAGTCACCTTAGATTTGACCTGTATCTGCAGCCAGCCATCCTGTCCTACGCACATCCTTCCCCTACCACATACCAGCCCCACTTCAACAGAACCACCTTTGAGACCTTCTAGCATCCTAGGAAGCTCAGTCAGGTGGGCTTGTGGAGGCAAACTGAGGCAGAGGAGAGGAACCGGCATGTTGATGTGGTTGTAGAAAGGCAGAGATAGCAGAAGGTGGTGGAGAAAGGCTCTGTGACCCTCACGCCGTCCATCCAGTTCTGCCAACACATGCTCCACAGGACAGGGCAGACAAATACACAGCCACTCCTGCAGGAAGCTCAGAGGATGCTGCAGAATTTTGCACCCTCGTAATCCTGGCCTCGTCCTCAGTCTCTCCTGCACCTCCACCCCACACTGGGTATCAGCCATTCTCACAGCCATCCTGCACCTGCTACAGTCGCCCACATGCCAGCACTTCTGCAGCTCTGCTCTACTGAGCTGTGGTCTTCCTATCTCCCTCCAGCCGGGACCAGGCCCATTGCTTTGTAGCTCCGAGACCTCACAGACCAGATGGACCAGCTCTGCTTACCACCATGGACCATGCCTGTCTAACAAAAGCCAGCTCACTGGCACAGCATTCAGAGCTCTCCCAATCTCCCCCGTCTTATCTCCCAACCAGCCCAAACCAGGCATCTAGTACTGCAAGTACACGGATGACATGCTGTCCTGAGTGAAATTCTTCTCACGCCTCCTGGGGAATCTGGAGATAAACTTTACCTAAGCAAATTAGCTCGGCATGGACATCTTGGTCTGAGGCAAGGCTGGGGAAAGAAACCCACACTCTGACTTCAGCTACTGAATGCTGGACTCCTGGGTCTCTGACATTGCAACTGAAGGAGCCAGACTGCATCTCGGTGTTCTCATCGTTGCCCTGTCTGTCTGTCTCCCTCCCAAATCTCTACAGCTGAACCCAGCAAGAACTTGACCACTGTTTAGTTCAACATTTTCGGTGTGGGCAGCTGTGCTACTGGCAGTTACTCAGGGGCCCAGGATTTGTCTTGTGATCCCAACCTCTTCCAGCTTCCTACAATTCTCTGTTCAGAGGATCCACGCTGGGAGGGTCCCTGTGGGGTTTTCATGAGCCAGTGCCTGTGATGAGCACTATTTGCCACCCAAATTCCTCACCAAAACAGGGTACCCCCAGCTCACAGCCCCCTCTGGAGATTCCCTGGGCTGAAAAATTACCACACTTAGGGTCTTATCCTCTCCCTAGGGCATATGACTGGTGGACATGTGGCTATAAAGGTCAGCTACTCACCCAGCCGAGGGCAAGGCTAAACGCTATCAGAGCTGTGCCCTAGCTGAGGCCCCAGGTGGACTGCAGAGTTGGTCCATCACAGCCCCAACTCTCCTTGTGGCTTCCTGCATCCTTCCCCTCCCTCCACTTAATGTGAAGCCCAAGGTTACTCCTGAGTACGCTTTCTGTATGCTGATCTCCAGTACTGAGGAAATCCAAATTATCCACATACATGTCACTTCTACTCAGAGTATTGACCCAAACTCTCAAGCCAATGGGCCACATCAAGCTGCAGATGAGCCCAAAGGGCAGGGTACCAATGAGGCAGAAGCACCTCTGCTTTCCTTCGTAGAACCATCGGGCCAGGCAGAAGCCCTCCCTCCCCAGGGGGTAGAAGTCAGTGAAGGAAGGGTCACAGGCTGTGACCCCAAGCCTGCTCACAATTCCAAAGTTGGAGCCACAGAGCAAGATTCAAGCCCAGATTGTTCACTTTCTAGAATCGATAACGTGTTCTTGCTCTTCAATCTGAAAACTACTAACCTGAGGCTAAAAATAGTGGAATGCACAAAGCAATCATGAGGAGTAACACAAGAATCTATCAAAGTCACTCCCCTAGGACTTGGCATGGGAAAAACAAACCCTCTACTGATGCTTCAGGGGTCTAGATCTGACTTCTGACGTCTGCTTGGTTCACACACAAGTGTGACCTCTTCTACTATAAACTTGTGGGTTGGGCACTCACTCATCACGTCCCAACAAGGGTTGGGCAAATGGAAATTACCATGCAGACTGGAGAACTCGATATCATCACTGTTTTGCTTTCTCTCTACCAAAACTTTCCAACTGTTTTCTTATGGTATTAAACCACTTGATCTCAGCTCAGGATTCTACAGCCTGAACTGCCCTGGAGTCCTGTGGTTTGCATAGATTGGACTGGGATCTGATACAGGGGTCTGGCATTTACTCTTGGTGGGCCTTTGAAGGCTTGGCTGGAGTAGAGTTAAAAGTTCTTTCCAGCTTCAGGTCTTCCTCTAAAGAAGGTCCAGCTGGGGGAATAGGCCAAGTGGGCACACGGCTTGGGCAGGGGTCTGAGACAGCTTCCCTTTGACTCACAATCTGAAAGGAACCTCTAGCATAACTGGAGCAGTGAGAAGCTCTGGGAATGGAATCCAGCCCATGCAGTACAAAGCAAGAAGGGCTAGAGTCAACATAAGCCTTGCTTCATTTATGGCTGAGGCCCCTAAGCCCAGGCTGGGGACACAGAATGGAAGTCCGATGGGACTGAGAATGTTGTGTGTAGGGTGACAAAGAGCCTAGCTTCTGCAACCAGATCCTCAGCAGTAAGTTCTGGCTCTGCGGATGTGAGCCAGTTGGTCCCCTGGCTTCATTTAGGATTCCCATCATCTCTGAAGTGGAAGACCAGAATGGCGCCAACATCACCACACTAATGTAAAAATTACCAAGACTCAGGAAACTCTTACAAAGCACCTGGCAGTCAGCAGGACACGGTAAAGCTAGTGGTTGCCTTGGCTGCGGCTGCTATGACCATCATTATTAGCATTACTATTTGTTTATTATCATTATCGGCATCACAAAAGGCGCCTGACTTCACATGGGGAGTCAGTCAGTGCAGATAATACTGCCCCAGATTGCACTGGGCTCGAAGACATGCAGGACCTGGTCCGGAGCACACACAGTCTTCTCAGGGAAGAAGGAGGCAGAGATGACTTGGTCTCACTCCAGGCAGCTGGAGGTGATGTGAAAGCAGATGCGAGACCTTTAACCTTGCTCGCAGGCACACAGCTACTATACTGTTAGACTAGCAGAGGACTGTGACCGTAAATGGGGATGCCAGAGAGACCCTAGTCCCAGGTGCAAAGAGCAGAGAGGATAAGTGGGCTCAATGGCGTTGCTGGGTGTGAGGTTCAATGACGATTTTAATCACTGATGTATACGCTGGGCCTTGGCTGTGTGTGTACCTCACACCCCATAGTAAGGAAACTCTCAAGACCAGAAGGCATGGTGAAGTATAATATCCTCGGTGGTTCTGAAGACACATCATTGTTGTTTGAATATGTGTATTTTTGTACCAGTGCTTGGGCCTCACAGCACTCCATGCCTCACACACTTGCTTGGCTTTTCTGCTCAAGGCCCGCCTTCTATCACTTGAGCCACACTTCCACTCTGGTATTTTGGTGGCTCCTAGTAGGTCAGAGTCACTGGGGTGCCTGCCTGGCTGACTTCCAACCATGATGCTGAGATCTTAGTCTCCTGAGTAGCTAGGATCACAGATGTGAGCCAGCAGGGCTGGGCTTCATTTCTGTTTGACAGTGATGCATATGGATAGATGTGGGAACACATGACTTCGCAGAGACTCATATTCTCGTGTGAAAATGCCCCTCTCCCCAAAAAAGTAAGTGTTCTTATACAATTGGCATCCATATCTGAAAGTAAACCATTACCAGAAGTCTCTCTCACATTGGTTCTACTAGGGCTTAAGCTCGGGGCCTGAGCACTGTTCTTTAGCTTTGTGGTTCAAGACTGGTACTCTACCATTTTGTGGGTTAATTAGAGATAAGAGTCTCACAGACTTTTCTGCCTGGGCTGGCTTTGAACTTTGATCATCAGATCTCAGCCTCCTAAGTAGCTGGGATAACAAATATGAGCACCAGCACCCAGTATTAACATCTTGTCTTCTTCACCACAGATGAGCCTTGCCCGGTTTTAACATCTACATAAGTAAAATGATACAACGTGTCATGTTTAACACTGCTGTTTTACTAAACATTTAATATATACCAAATGCCGTTATGGATAGCTACAGTTTATTCCCAATACATATTTGTAATTGTTTTTTAGTTCTGTTTATGAGTTGCCATCTTGAAACAAAATGGTTATCAGTGGAAACCTCCACATGGCAATTCTTCTTTCTGATTTTTCACCCAATGATGTCTGCCATTCCAAACACCACTGCTTTGATATTTCAAATGTGGGATGATTCACTTCGCTGCCCTAAAGTGTGCTCACGGAGTGAGCAAATCCTATATAAGTAATGAAGAAAGCCAAGCAGACACAGGCAGCAGCAACCAAAGTAGAAGCAGATACACGGCAAATCCTGAGTGGACACCAATGCCAAAGCCTCGGGTCTGATAAGGAGAGCACACATTCCTCATGCAAGGAGGGAACTACAGAAGACCAAACACTCTATACTGCCACAGGGAGCAGTTAACACAACCAGGTATGGAACACAACATGAAGCATGTAGACGTGACAGTGGATGCAATCGGTATAGAGACCACCAGCTGCCACTGCTGGGTAATGGTGTGAGCGTGAACAAATCACATCTCTCAATCTCAAGCTCTTCAGGCGTAACATGAAAATACTTTCTTGGCTCTTAGGCTTGGTTTGAAGATAAAATTAATCTAAATAATTATTATGTGAGTTACACTGGGGGTTGGCATTAAGCAGCAAGGGACTCTGGTATTAGTGACTCACACCTGGAATCCTAACTACTCTGGAGGCTAAGATCTGAGAATCGCAGCTCAAAACCAGACCAGGCAGGAAAGTCTGTGAGACTCATCTCCAATTAACCACCAAAAACCAGAAGTGGAGCTATGGCTCAAGTAGAGTGGTAGAGTGCCAGCTCTGAGCAGAAAAACAAAGCCCAGTCGCTGAGTTCAAGCCTCAGTACTGGCACACAAAAAAAGAAAGGAAAAGGAAAGGAGAAGGAGAAGGAAAAGGAAAAGGGAAGGAAGGGAGGGAGGGAAGGAGGAAGCAAGGAGATGTTACCCCACTCTGCTCAAAATAGACTTGATTTCTATGCTATTAGGGCATTATATATTAAGACCACTTTGAGGAAGGACTCTGAGATAAATATCCAAATCCTTCATGCTTAGGATTTAGTATTAGAAATAAAAGTTGAGCTGAGCCAAATCTTACTTGTCACAGGGTACATGTGCAGCTGTGGTGAGGGGTACTTAGTATATCTGAGGAAAAGACAGTGGTATTCATCTTTTTTTAAATACAGGGTCTCACTATATGGCCCAGGCTGGCCTTGAACTTAGGACCTTCTTGCCTCTGTCTCTCAAGTGCTAGAGTTGAAGGTGTGTACCACCACACCCGGCTTTCATTAACATTTACTAGTTCTGCATGCCCATCATTGTGCGTGTTGCTTTGCAGATTGTAACAATGGACTAGAATCATTCTATCATTTCATCATTTTAGTGACTCTAAAAGAAATAGGGTTTGCAGGCCAGAAACTGAAGTAACAGATCATTCACCCAGTGAGTTTAGGATGGAGTTGGGGTTCCTGCATGGATCCTTCCACACACTGGCTCTTTCCACAGAAAGACAGGTGCTAGCCTTACCCTCAGGAAGCTGGTCATCTAGTCCTGTGGGGGCTCAGACCACTCATCTTGGAGCTACACAAATATACTTCAGAGCTGGAGGCCCTGCCCAGGGAAGTCCAGCGTGGAAGGACCATCTGGACCGAGACCTGCAGAATGCCCCTCTAAGCTGCTCCTGCCTCTCCACACGCACTCTCTGTTTGTTCCGGAAACTGACCCACAACATATTCTAAGCTTTCCAGGGCCTCCCAGGGGAAGCCGTTTTGAAAGCTGGATTTACAGATTAACGGAACAGATCCCAGCTAGCCTCCCTGCCAGAGACCTGTCAGCACTTGCAGATGGCGGCTTACAGATTGCTGCTTCTTATCTGTGGGGTTGGCCCTCTCAACTGCTAGAGAAGCAGCCTGCTGGAGGGAGATGGTGATCGGGAAGAGCTGGCCGGACAGGGATCCTGAGCTGACAGTCTGTGCCTCCTTTCAACACCAACCCACTCCCCACCCCCACCCGTCACCCCATAGCTTACAAACTGACCTGGAAATGCCTTCAATGATAGAGATACAGATAAAGATAGTTACAGGTACAGATACACAGACACATACATGTACACTTACACTTACACGTACAGGTAGATACAGATAGATACAAATACAGATAGATACAAATACAGAGATACAGCTATAGTTACAACTACAGATATAGATACAGATATGGAGATACAGATACAGCTATGATACAGATAGATACAGATACAGCTATAGATACAGATACAGAGCTACAGATACAGATATAGATACAGATAGATACAGAGATACAGATACAGATAGATACAGAGATACAGATACAGATAGATACAGAGACACATACAGATACAGATAGATACAGATACAGTGATACAGATACAGATAGACACAGATACAGATACAGAGATATGGATACCGATATAGATATGAATATAGATATAGATACAGATACAGATAGAGAGATACAGATACAAAGATACAGATCTATACAGATACATAGATATAGATACAGATACAAATACTGATACAGATAGATAGAAATACAGATACGGAGATACAGATACAGACATAGATATGAATACAGATACAGATACAGATATAGGTACAGGTATAGATACAGATGTAGATACAGATACAGATACAGAGATACAGATACAGCTATAGATACAGATGCAGATATAGATACAGATACAGGTAGCTAGAGATACAGATATAGATACAGATACAGATATACAGATACAGATATAGATACAGGTATAAATACAGATACAGATGTAGATACAGATACAGAGATACAGATACAGCTATAGATACAGATACAGATACAGGTAGCTAGAGATACAGATACAGATATAGATACAGGTATAAATACAGATATAGATATAAAGACAGAGACAGAGATACAGACACAGATATAGATACCTGGAAACCACCTAGTCACGTGGTCACAGTTGAGGACACAGCCTTGTGTGTAGTTATGAAGACATGAGTGAAAGCAGCACACTTACTACTGAGCACTAGAGGCAGTATTAGGGTCTAGTGAAAGAAACAGTGAGCCCAGACAAAGAAATTAAAATCTTTTCTTTTTCTGGTGGTCCTGGGGCTTGGACTCTGGGCTTTTGTTCTCAAGGATAGTGCTTTACCACTTGAGCCACAGCTCCACTTCCATTGTGTGTGTGTGTGTGTGTGTGTGTGTTTAACTGGAGATAAGGGTCTAGGGAACTTCTTGCTCACACTGGCTTTAAACTCAATCCTCAGATCTCAGCCTCCTGAGTAGCTAGGATGGCATCGGGCTGGAATTGAAATCCCTTTTGAAGAAGTGCTCCTCAACAGCACCATGATTTGACTCATCCTTTGTTTTGCCACCTGAAAAGTGATGTGAGTGGTCCTACAGTACAGATGGTTACTATAGTAAAAAAAAAAAAAAAAAAGGATTGATCCCAGGAAAATACAACAATATAGCCATTGACTCCAAAGTGAAGAACGGAAGTGGAAAGCAAACATGATCTCAGGTCAAGGTATCTGTATTTTAACAGTCATGATATAATCCATTATTTCTTGGGGGGAATTACACTCACCCTCCCCCACAGGAGACAAAAGGGACAGAAGAAATGGAATACTAACTTTCATGCATGCTCTCGTGTGTATGCACATACATACACACATAAACATGTACACACACAAACCCAGAGACCCAGGCATATACACATAATCACCCACATATGCATAGATGTATGCATGCTCACATAGGCATACCCTCACACACATACATACACGCAGGTGTACAGACACACACAGAGATTCCCATGTGCACATGCCCACATATACACATGTAAACAAACAAACACACATATAGACACACACATGAAACCAAATCCTAATCAGGAGGTCTGCAGTGACCTGAAGTCAGAACAGGACAAACAGACCTATTTTCAAGTCCCAGGGATGAAGTGCGCATGGGCAAGGCTGCTCCTTGACAATGGAGCAAAATGAAGGTTCTTCCTACAGAGCAGAGGTTTCCCTGGGTCCTTTCTAATGGCCCAAGGCTTCCTCTTACAAATACTAGCACATTCCAGTAGATCAAAGAGGCCTTTCTGTAGGTGTTTGCATTATCTTGTTCTGACTTCCTCATGTTGGCTTTATAATTCAGCTTTCAGAGACAGTCCCAAATGCACCACACACATACACAGGGCACTGGCAGTGAAAAAGGGGATGAACACAGTAGGTTTTTAAGAAGCAATGAGGAAGAGGAGGAGGAGGAGGATAAGAGGAGGAGGAAGAGGAAGAGGAGGAAGAGGTGGAAGAGCAGGGTGACTACAAAGTGATATTATTTCCTGCATTAGTAATAAATCACATATGTCCTTAAACTAGGGGATATTTTTCAGGAAGTAGTAGCAGATGTATAAAAAATGGAAAATAGGTAAATTAGAAGTTACTGTCATTTCTTGAAGGCTTCTTCAAAAACACAGCCTGTCTCCTAACAATAAGAATGGGCGTGTGGCCTCAGTTGAATGAGCATAGACTCTTATAGCAATGGATATGGCATAGTACTGAAGCCAGCTGAAAGGGTCCTTCAAAGACCTTGTAAGGAGGCTGGGCTAGGATTCCCTGGTATTCTGAACCTGCTCAGAGCAATGAAAGCACTTTAGGAAAATGTCCATGAAGGTCTATACATGTAAGAAAGATCCAGTGTGTTCCGTGGTTCTCAAAGGAGGGAAGCACTGGAACTGCTGGATAGGAGCTATGTTACCAAGGACTGTATCTCAGGGTAAAAGTTCATGCAAGTCCTTGTGATTTATCATAAAGAACAGAAGATGAGTCCTGTTCCTCTGCCTTAATACTAACTCCTCCTGAAGAGAACATGTAAGTACACAAGCAGACCATCCAGCAATACATAAGGACCTGAACAGATAGAAAGTCAGGCATGGCAAGGACTCAGCTTCCAGAGAGACTGGATTACAAAAATGCAGGCCAGACCCAATTAACCTTGCAAAGGGCTTGGCTATGAGCTGGTGTGGTATGACACTCACAGAAGGTCCACAGGAACTCATGCATGAAACAACCAAGCTGAGAGACTGCACCAAGAAATTATCAACATGATCCACACCCTTTAGACAGGACCCTGACATCTAATTGAATAACATAAGAGTCAAACGGGCCAGGTTAGAATTCAAACTCACTCCACATATGAAAAGCTAGAAAAGTCTCAATCAACAAAGGCCAATGCCAAGATATCTCAAATGAAGATCAATTACAACAGTGCACACAAAATCACAAGTAACCACAAATACTCCCGAAACCAATACAAATACAGAAAGCCTCAGTAATGATATAAAAAAAAATGGAAGGGGCTGGGAAGGTGGCTCAGTGGTAGAACACTTGCCTTGCATGCATGATGCCCTGGATTTGATTCCTCAGCACCACATAAGCAAAAAAAAAAAAAAAAAAAGCCGGAAGTGGCGCTGTGGCTCAAGTGGTAGAGCACTAGCCTTGAGCTGAAGAGCTGAGGGACAGCGTCCAGGACCAGAGTTCAGGCCCCACAACTGGACCCAAAAAAAAAACTGGAAGAACCAATTGGAAATTGGTTCAGGAAGCTGATACCTAAAGGAACATGGTTCAAAGCCACCCTGGGGAGAAAAGTCCAGAAGACTACATCGCCAATTCACCAGCAATTCACAACACCCTCAGACTCCTGGATACAGATGGTTCTGACTTTCAGTGAGGTTACATCCCAATAACCCCACTATATGCTGAAAACATCACCGAAAATCCACTGAACGCGTGTAACCCAGTAGCCATCACAGCTCAGCCACACAATTCACTGCTGGCTCTCTTGTTTGCTGCATGGTCCCCACAGAGCTACAACTCACGGCACCGGGGCTCAAACGACCTATTGCTCACCCATGAAAAGATTAACATTCAAATTTTGAACTATGGTTTGCTCCTAAATATGGGTTTCTCACCAATATAAGGTCATTTAAGTCAAACCATGGTAAGTTGGAGACATATAGTCTTACAAATAAACAAATGGAAGTCCAAGCACAGTCATGCGTTTTGATAATCCCAGCTACCAGGAAGGCAGAAATCAGCAGGATCATGGATTTGAGGCCAGTCTGAACAAAAAAGTTCACAAAGCCCCATTTCAACCAATTGCTATGTGGGGTGTACCTGCACCTGTCATTCTAGCTAAGTGGGAAACATAAATAGGAGGCTCTCAGTCCGTGCCAAATGGGACAAAAATGCAACACATTATTCAAAAAACAACTAAAGCCAACAGATCTTGGGACTCTTGCTCAAGTGATAGAGCACTTTCCTGGAAAGCGCAAGGCCCTGAGTTCAAAGCCTTGGACCACCAAAAGAGAAAATTAAAAAAAAAAAAAGAGTTTATAATGGCTCCTCCCAAAAATTAAATCCTTAGATACAAACTTCATAGGTCATCTATAAAGGAGTTGGCAAAGGGCCAGAAATAAATGTCTTGAGTTTTGTGGACTCCCAATAAATTCTTCCTTCTTTTTGTGTTGTTTACTTTTGTTTTTGTTGTACTGAGGAAGAAGGGATTATGACCTTAAAAAGAAAAATGTAGCCAGGTACCAGAGGCTCATACCTGTAATCCTAGCTACTCAGGAGGCTGAGATCTGAGGATCACAATTCAAAGCCATTCCAGGCAAGAAAGTCTGTGAGACCAATTAACCACCAGAAAACCAGAAGTGGATCTGTGGCTCAAAGTGGTAGAGTGCTAGCCTTGAGCAAAAGAGCTTAGGGACAGTGCCCAGGCCCTGAGTTCAAGCCTTACAAACCACACACACACACACACACACACACACACACACACACACACACACACACAAAGTAAATATCCTTCTTGGCTCACTAGTCTAACAAACTAAACCACAGAACAGATTTGGCTGAGGGTGAGAGATTGCAACTTTTGAGCCATGGGATCTGCATACTAAAAACTACTAAACTCTAACAAAAGAAATTAAAGATAAACTAAACAAATAGTGAGACACACTGTGTCCAGGATTTGGAATATTCAATAAAGATGACACATCTCCCAGAAATGATTTGTAGATTTAATAAAATGTTGATCAAAATCTCAGAAGAACTTTCTTGTAGCTGTAGATAAGCTGATTCTAGTGTTTATATGGAATGGCAAAAGAACTAGAAAAGCTAAAACTTTTTTAAAGAAAAAATTAATTTGTAAAAGATCCTTCTTGGCTCACTAGTCTAACAAACTGCTTCTGGTATAGACAGAACCAGAAGTTTTCCTCCAGAAGGAAAATTGCTGCGACCACACTCTTCGTTCAAGTCTATTACCAGAATCCTTGTAGGGTCTATAACCACCCAAGCATTTTCTCAAAAAAAAAAAAAAAAGGAAGCTATGTAGAAGAGAAACACTTAACTTCAGAAAACAATTATCTTCTGGCTGGATTTAACAATAATTCTTGGAAGTGTTTCTTTCTCCTGAAAGCCTTCCTCTGACCCTTCTCATGTTAGAAGTTAAAGTATCACTAATGCATTTTCTTTTTTTTTTTATTGTGAGAATACCGTACAGAGGAGTTACAATTATATGGGCAAGATAACAAGTACATTTCTTATCAAGCATTGTTGCCTCCTCTTTGTTTCCCCTTCCCATCCCTTCCTACACTCTCCTCCACCCCCCCCCCCACCAAAGTTGTAAAGTTCATTTTTCGACAAAACGACTTGTACATCTCATTGTTGCAATGGGTCCACCTGTATCCCTAGTTAAACGATTTGTTTTTTCCCTCCCCTCCACAAATTATACCAACATCAAATACAGTGAAAGCAGGGGTTATACTGTGGGGGAGGGACATACAAAGCAACATAGGAATCATCTTATAAATATGTTAGAAACAATTGCATGAAAGAAAAAAACTTTTAAATACTTATCTTGGGGTTCATTCCCCTAACATCAACTTATCTGACCTTTTCTGCTTGACTCAGACATATACTAGTTATTGCAAATAAGGTAAGCCTTGGGACCTATGTTTCTTTGGGCCTGGCTTACTTCACTTAATATAATTATTTCCAAGCCTTTCCATTTCCTAACAAATGGGGCAATGTCATTCTTTCTGATGGAGGCATAGAATTCCATTGTGTATATGTACCACATTTTCTTGATCCATTCATCTACTGAGGGGCATCTGGGTTGGTTCCATATCTTAGCTATGGTAAATAATGCTGCAAGCTACTTTAGAACCTTGGCCAGCAGGCTTCTTCTTGTGCAGGATGAGAGTTGTGTATAAGAAATATCTTCATACTGTTCCTACTAAGAGGTAGAAAATCCCTAAATTTCACAGCACACTAGGGAAAATACAGATGCACTGATGAATCCTCTTCAGGGTAGCAAGAGAAGATATGAACATATTGTACATATCTCAGCCAGGTCTTCCCCTCATTCTGAGCTCAGCCTATTCAAGCATATTAAATTCTAAAACCTTAATGTATTGATTAAATGTTCAGTTTATCCACTTCTTGGTGTTTTAGCTATCACTTGATCTGTGCCCCTTTTCTGGCCCCTAAGTGTGAACTCAAGGCTTCCTACGTGTTCAGCTTACGGGGACTCATCTGGTGCTTTACCACTTGAGCCATGCCTCCAGCCCTGCTTTTTGCTAGATATTTTGAGGATGGAGTCTCAACACGTTTTCTGACTAGGTTGGCTTTGAACATTGATCCTCTGTGTCTCAGACTCATGAGTAACGAGGCTTATAGACTTCAGTCACTGAGGCCCCATAATCTGCTGTATTTCGTCACAACTAGCCTCTCCTTGGTTGGGCTCTGAGGGATCCAACTGTTTCTTTTCCACTATTCTTCATTCCAATCCTATTAGAAAAACTCAAATAAAGGAGAGAATGAGGACACACCTGGTAGACAAGGGAGAGGAAGAAACCTGCTAGAACCCATAAAAATTAGACAAAAGAGACAGTCTTCAACTCATGTGTACTCTAACTGAACCATTCTGGAAGTTTTGGCCCTCAAAGCTGTATGGACACATATTCCAGAGAGAAGTTGTGCAACCCTGGTCAAAGGGAGATAGACTGGATCAATGGCGTTGCTTGTAAGGAACTTTTCCAAGCTCTGCAAGGTTTGTGTGAAACATTCTTTGCTTGGGTCAGGATTTTATTACCTTTCCAATGGTCAGGATTTCACTGTCATAACTGATGGAAAACATTTGTGCAATCCTCCCAGCGCTGAATGAATAAGTAGCTCTCAGCAAGCCACATTTGTGGGGAGAAATGGGAGCAGGCACTGCAGTCCAAATAGCTCAGACCCAGCCAGACCACAGCACTAAAGTGGTAAAGTCCAAAAATGCTGGGCCTCGGAGGCCAGCTCAGGACCACCAGCCACAGAAGCTAACATGTCTGAGAGACAGGGCTGATCCCAAGATGCGATTTACTCCTGTACTCACTGGGGTCTTTGGTGGTAATTGGAGACGGAAGCTTCCTGGACTTTTGGAGAGCTAAAGAATTTCACTTGGCCAAACTCAGGGTGTGGTGGTTAATTTTGTTTGTCTTTGCCTAGAGCCAGTAACTGCAGATCGAGGGTGGAATTTATTGGATTTTAAGTTGAGAGGAAGAAAGCCAGATGAGCTCTTCCATATTAACCAAGGAAGGCATAAAGAACCAAGAAAGAAAGGGAAAGGTGGCCAGGAGAGAAGAAAGTCCTTGTACTGAGGATTTTACTAATGACATCTCATCATTATAGCCAAGACAGACTAAAAGAGTGTCTCGCTCTTGAATTCCTGTGACAATCATTGAAAAGGAGGCTATTCAAACTGGAAGGACCTTTGCAATTGAATGGGTTCTAACCTATGTTTTTAAGCAGCAGCAGAACCTTTGTCCATGTGAAATCAAGAAACCACAGCTACAACCATGAATTGGCACAGGTCTATATATCCCAGCACTCAGGTAGCAGAGGCAGGAAGATTGAGAGTTTGAGGCCAGCCTGGGCTACATAATAAGACCCTATCTCACAACACAAATACACCATGTACACATACACACACACACACACACACACACACACACAAACCCCACAGTTCAAAAGCAGGTAAAAGTATAACCAAGGTCTGAGTTTCCCCAACGAATTATAGAATTGATTAAAGAACCAGGCAGGAGCTCTGGTCACTGCAACTCTCTAATTCTTCCCATCACATCCTACAGCTTCCTTCAGCAGACCTGATAACTCTCCCAGAATTCACAATTCATCTCACTGATAAAATCATGAGCCTGAAGGCCAACTTCAAATCTCACCTACTGCTTCTCACCGCCTCCCATAGACAGACAGGGACTGAACCACACACGGACTCAAGGAACATCTGAAAACGAACCTTGGGCCTTTCTCAGCTACACCTATAGACACAGAGTGACTCTGAAGTGTGCTGAGCTGTGAGGTGGGGCCTGGCACTTCCTGCCTCCACCTGGACGAGCCTTCTCCTCTGGGCGGAGGCTGGGTGCTTTCTCTGTGGAAGCAGCAGATACAGGGAAGGCCCCCCTGGGACAGGGAAGTCAGACAGGTGCATCCAGGTGATGTCACCCAGAGTGGCTTCCAGGCTTCGTGATAAGGAGCAGTCACTCGCCATGGGGGTGAGGCTGGTGCACACACCCAGGGAATGGGCAAGGACGCGGGCCATGGTGGCAGTGGTACTGAGTGAGAAATGGGCCCCCCCAAAAAAAAAACAATGCCTTCTAATGGTGCTGCTATTACATGTGCCAGAAAAGAGTCATCACTTGGATTGTGAGCATCTCTCCCTCTCCCTTAATTGTTGTATAGCAGAACTAGATAGAGTGCGGGCTTGGGAGATGGGTATAGGCCTGGGTCCCATTTAATAAACATTTGCACTGTTTTGTTATAAGCATTTTGCATTTTGCAATTATATTTTCCTACAAGCCAAGATACATATTCCCTTTGCTTAGAGATACAAATAGATGTAACTTTCCTTCCAGAGAAGAAAACCCACATACCTGCCTTCAAATAGCAAAGACTGTGTTTCCCAGAAAACGCTTAGGTAGTGTCAGTATATAACACTATGTCTGGTACAAAAACATGTTAGTTGTTCATCCAAGGGAAGAAGGGAAAGGGGGAGGAGAAGGGAGTGAGGAAAAGTGGGGAGGGAAAGAGAAGGCAGGGAGATCGGGAAGGAGAGAGAAGAGAGGAAGGAAGAGGGAGAGAGGGGGAAATAGGGAGGGATGAAGAGAGGGAGAAAGAAGGGAAGGAGGAAAGGAAGGAGACAAGAAGGGGAGAAGGGAGACAGGTAGAGAGGAAGAAAGAAAGGAAAAGGGGAGGGAGGAGAAAACAGATACAGGAAGAGAGAGAAAGAAAGGAAAGAAGGAAGAGAGGAGAGAGGAAGAAGGGAAAGAGGAAAGGAAGAAGGAAGGAGGGAACAGGAAGGAAGAAAGGGAGGAAAGGAAGATAGAAGGGCTGAGAGAGTGAGGGGACACAATTGTGGTGCTGTGGGAGGTGCAAAGGAGAAATGAGCACAGTCTAAATACGATTTGGTAAAAATTTTAATAAATGTGAGAGGAATCCATACGTGTTAGAGCACTTCCATGAGAGGCGGCATTTATTCTCACACCAAATATGGAAAGTGCCACCGTGTCTCACTTTCTGCACCAGACCAAGGAAATGCAAGAAACAGCCCAACAGTACCCAGCTAGCAAGTCAGAGCCGGGACTCCAACTCATTTCTTCAGACTCTAAATTGGTTTCTGAAATTCTCACAGGCCAATGCTTCCAACAAGAGTTGACAAGCCTCCCTACTTGAAGACTACAGTTTGCAGGTGGGCCCTAAGGTATTATTCTAACTTCCAAACTGGAAGAGTGGAGAACCTTACTGGTATAATTTCTGAGGCCTCCTTCAATTGTGGTAGCTAGAATGTGCCTATAAATCTATAAGTAAACACACTGGGTGGCATGTAAGTGGTTACAAATGAATTAACCGAAGTATAATAGACTCTATGGAGAGTTCAAATAGCATAATTCTTTAGAAAGACTAAGTCAAAGCCCAACAAAACAAGTACCAGGAAATGGGTATTTCAAGGGGGGTGGGGTGGGGAGCAGGGGGGAGAGGGGTAGAAGAATAAAGGGGTAGAGGAGGGGCCAGAATGCAGCCAAGAATTCATAGTATAGACCACAGGATTGAGAAACATAAAGGCAGGGGTGGGTGGGAGGGGGTGAAGATGTTGGAGAAATGACACAGATCAAGATGAATTGCACACATAAACTGCTCTGTTAAATGGCAACAAAAATTCAATACATAACTCAAAACTTAAGACAAGGAAGAGGAGAGGTGGGAGAGTTGGGTGAGAATATTGAAAAGGGTATCATTGATCAAGATGCACTGTATTCATAAATTGCTTTGTTGAACGGCAATCCCTTTGTACAACTACTTCAACATAATTTTAAAAATTCAAAAAAGAACCTTGACTACTTTCTCTTTCTCCAGCCCCATCACTAATGGTGAAAAGAAAGCCAGCTTTTGAGTTATGATCATCTTCAGGAAGAAAAACTCGTTACATGCATGCAGAATGACATCACACATAGACCACGGAGGAATTGTCAGCCAGGTATTTATTTATTTATTTTTATTATTGTGAAAATACTGTACAGAGGGGTTACAATTACATGGGCAAGATAATGAGTACATTTCTTATCAAGCATTGCAGCCTTCTCTTTTGTTTCCCCTTCCCATGCCATCCTCCCCCTACCCCCCCACCCAACCCTCCTCCCCCGTCTACCAAAGTTGTAAAGTTCATTTTCGACATAACGACTTTTATGTCTCATTGTTGCAATGGGTCCACCTGTATCCCTAGTTAAATGATTTGTTTTTTCCCTTCCCCTCCACAAATTATACTGACATCAAATACAGTGAAAGCAGGGGTTATACCGTGGGGGAAGGACATACAAAGCAACAAAGAAATAATCTTATAAATGTGTTAGAAACAGTCACATGAAAGAAAAAAAACATTTCAATACATATCTTAGGGTTCATTTCACTAACATCAACTTAACCTACCTTTTCTGCTTGACTCAGACATATACTAGTTATTGCAAATAAGGGAAACCATGAGTCCTATGTTTCTTTGGGCCTGGCTTACTACACTTAATATAATTTTTTCCAAGTCTTTCCATTTCCTAACAAATGGTCAGCCAGGTATTTAAGGGAGCAGTCTGGCCCCACGGCTCACAGTCTTCGGCTCGTGGATTCCACTGTGTGAGACATTGAACCATGGCTTGCACTTAGCTCCTATACTTCTTTGCATGCCAATGAGAACTAAGACCTCGGCTAATAAGAACTCTGAACACAGAAGCACGCACGAAAGCGTGGCACCGCATGGATGAGACGGCTATTTGCAGTTGTTTAATTACCTGGTTAATTATGGACTCATAAAGTCGGAATGGGCTGGGGAGCTAAAGGGATGGCAGAGCAAATGCAATTGATAATCTTCTATTTCATATCCAATTAAGATTCTTTCTCTGTGTATAATTGCTTCTTGAAGTATATTCCCTATTGCCTACCTTGTCAAATCTTAATGAATCTGCCCGGCATTCTGAAAGTCTCCAAGACCTCATTCCTCCTTGTAGGAAGGTGATGGTAACAGAACATGGAGGGTAGAGGCCGGATTCTATCATGGCAAAGCCCAACCCTTGCCTTCCTGCCTTCCTTCCCTGTCCCACTTGGTCCTCCCTCAGCTACCTCATCCACAGGCTGCCAGCCAGAGACAGTCAACCCCAGTCAGGCTCAGTACTTGCTTAACATTGACTAGAGCATCTGTCCCTTTCCAGCCCAGGGCAGAGCTCTCCTCTCGCTTCTGCTAGAACCACCACTGAATCACCAGCCTCCTCAGGTACTGCCAGGGTCATCCGCAAAGATGTGAATTGAATCAAGTCACTCTCGCCTTGGAAACCTTCTCTGTTCTCTATAAACTTGGAGTCACCATAGAGAAGTCAGGAGCCTTCAGCCACTGTGTCTGCGTACCATTTGCCATCTCCCTTTGATTGGAAAAAAAAAAGCTGTGAACTGGGTATGGTGGTACATGCCTGTAACCTCAGCTACCGGGGACATAGAAGTAGGAGGATCAAGAGTTATAGAACAGCCTGGGCAAAGGCAGAGAGACCTTATCTCAAAACCCAAGTGAAAGCAAAAGGATTGGGTACATGGCTCAGGGACAAGCCCAGGCCTTGGGCTCAATCCTGAGTATTACTCAAAAAATGCAAATGCTGAAATAAGGATACAGGTTGACCCACTGTAACAATGAGCTGTATAAGACACTATGATGAAAGTCAACTGTACAACCTGCGGGGGAGGGAGGAGTTGGGGAGGTGGGGAGGGCAGGGATGGTAGGGGAAAAACAAAGGAGGAGGTAACAATGCTCCATAGGAAATGTACCCATTACCTTATTCATGTAACTGTAACCCCTCTGTACAGTATTTCTACAATAAAAACCACTTCAAAAATGCTATAAATAACAACTCCAATCACACAATTACCAGCAATATTTACATCTTTTTGAAGTTGGGCTATCTTACACTGTAAATACAGAGAATGGAATAATGTTTCCCTGAATACAATGTTACTATTAAGTTGATAGTGATTTTAGAATTAAAAAAAATGAACTATGAAGGGAAAACTGAAAAATATTGGTCCACTTGTTTGGAAATAGAAAGGCTCATACAATAGCTTTGTGATATTTAACAGATATTTAAAAAAGGCTTTAAGGTTGTCAGGCCCAAGTTCTATGTCATGTTATAGCTTTAACCTTGGCAAAGTTATTTAATATGTTGAAGATTGTTGTCTTGCTCTGTAAATTGGATATAATGATGCCAACCTCACAAAGAATTGAATTATAATAAGGAAGCACTTCATCAAATGGAACTTACAATATTGGGATTCATATTATATTATTAATGATATTACATATTGTTTCCTACCATAAAAGTACTGCCTAAGTATCACATTGCTCTTTCTTTCAGTTTGTTATTAATGGCAGCTGAGGAAATAAGTTGTAGCTGAATGAAATAACCACATAGTTGTTTATAATACAAAAATACATTTTTAAATTCTAACTTAGAAAAATCACACCCTAGCCTAGCATCAAGAAATAGAAGTTTTGGTTTGTTGTGGTGGTGGTGGTGGTTGTTTATGCCGGTCCTGAACCTTGAACTCAGGGCTTGGGTGCTGTCTTTGGGTTATTTTGCTCAAAGCTAGCTCTCTGCCACTTAAGCCATTGCTGTACTTCCAGCTGGCTCTAGCCTTGCATTTATATCTTTTAATGTTGAGATGTCCCATTAAATATAAATAGGATACTAGGCATCAGTGGCTCAGACCTGTAATCCTAGCTACTCAGGAGGCTAAGACCTGAGGATCGCAGTTCCAACCCAGCTGGGGCAGGAAAGTCCATGAGATTCTTATCACCAATAAACTACATGGAAAAGACCTCAAGTGGCACTGTAGCTCAAGTGGCAGAGCACTAGCCTTGAGTAAAAGAAGCTCAGGAACAGCACCTAGGCCTTGAATTCAAGCCCCAGGACCAGACCAAAAAAAAGATATAGGATGGGGGGTGGATCTCTATTTAACACTGCTTAGAATCAAACTGATGGATAGAATTGGGATACATATTAAATTTAATGGAAGTCAAAATATATTGTCCTTCTTTTTCCAATCACGTTGGACATGGAGCAGATGAAACCCTTCCTAAGCTTGCCCTTGTTGGTTCCACTTGGATTAATTCAGCACGGAAGCCAGAACGAGTTGCTTAAGTTATTCATCGATGGGAGGTAGAAAGCAGAGCACAGTGTGAGCGGGGAAATCACCGAGACAGCTCTGCCCACCCCCTCGGCCAATCAGAACACAGCCATTCTGCAAGAGACTTGGTCATTGTAAATTAATCAGCATATTCTCCACCCCATATTAGCAGGGCCAGATGTGAGTAGAGGCAAGAAAAAGGAGCGTACATCCAATTGATTGAATATTGCAGGAATGTGGGCCAACCTCATGCTATCACACATGACTGGCACAATAGACAGGAGCGGGAGGGGACTTTAATTACAAGGTGTTCAAGCACCCAGGAGCTGCCCACCAAGGGAGACCTAATGGGTGTCCACACAGTCACAGATCCTCGCACACGTCTGAAAATAACAGAGTGTGACACAGACACAATTGCCATGTTGTCATCTCATCTGCACAGTGATTTGACATACTGGGTATCAGTGCAGAATTAAATTAGTGGAGAGACTGCATGGCAATTTCCCAAACAACGTCTCTGACAGCCAAGGGCAAGCAAGGCCAGAAGTTGTTCTGACAGCTTAGACACCCCTCCCTGTACCCAGCACTGGCTCTGGACACAAACAATAACAGAATCCTGAAGGTTTCACCTCCTTGGGCCATCTTGAAAAAAATGCAGATTTCTAGGTTCCCAACTGAAACCTACTGACCTGGCATCCTTGGAGGGTGAAATCTAACAATACAAATGTGTAACCCATCCTGAGCTCCTAAGGAAACCAGCTGTGTACCCTCCCCAGGCTGGAACGCTTGGGAGTTCTAGCTGATCTGCAAGTGATCGTTCTAGTTCCGAAACTACTGCTATTGTTTTGACCTTAATCACATGCATCACTTCCCAGGAGCCTGTAAGTACTGGGTGATCATATGTACACTGCTGTCATCTGAAGGAAGGATCACAGGGCATCACCGGCCCTACCCCACCTTCTTAGTTTTTATTATCTGTAAGTAGTTGTACAAAGAGGTTTCAACTCAATGTGTCTGTTTATGATTACAAGGCACCTTGATCAAATCACCCCTTCCCATCAATCTCACCCATCACTCCCAGCCCCACCCAGACCCCCACCTAGCTCTGTGCTCCCACTACACCTTCCAACTCCTTACCCTCCCCACATTACCCCAGGTCACAATGTTTACTGGTCCCTCCGCTCCATGAGATGGTAAGTCCTATGAACCCATGGAGTCCTTTCTTGCCTATCTTGCTGTTTATTGAATGATTTCCAGGGAAATAACTACTGGCTACTCAATAGTTCTACTTTAATATCTTCTTCCTACCCCTAACATCTGAATGATCCAAAAAAGGAGACTCCCAAAGCATAAGTAAATCTAAGATTGCCTCATGCGCTGGTGCTTTTTATACTGTGTTCAATGTTCTTATCTAAAGGGATGGCCTTCTTCCTTGCAAGACAACTTGAGCAGGCATCTCAGCTCTAAATTTCAACCCTATACTTCTTGGCAAGTCAAAAGACAAATGTCCTAAGAAGACAAGCTCACTCAGATCTTCAATTGCTGTTGGTCAATGTGACCAAGGACATCAAGTCTTAGGACAGGCTCATCAAATCCAGGGAGCTTGGATTTCCAAATTAGACTATGAGAGCACCCTACCCCTAGGCATTTTCTAGTACCCCACCACTGAGCCTGACCATCAATGGGCAAGTGTTCAGCCTGCTTCAAGAAGGATGACAATAACCACAGATGAGGACATTGAGACACAGAGAAGTTACCTGCCTTAACTATGCAGCCAGGGACCACAGGGGACTGCAGCCAGTGAGTATACAACTACACCTTCCAGGCAAAGAAATCAATGGCAGATAGACAGGATATCGACTTCCAATTCTTTTTAGATTGCAATGACCTGAAGGCAAATTGGCTTTTCATCTGATGCTAGGAGGTTGTTTAGGTTGTTGGTCGAAGGTTGAGTTTGGATTAGGAATTCCATGTCATTCTTTGCCCCTAGAGCCTCTCCATCAATATTAACTTGGTTATTGATCTATGCTACAAGACAGTCTTCTGATCTCTTCATCCTTGTGGCTTCTGACTGACTCATTAGTTGAAGTTCATTAGAAAGCGACATTAGTAGTTTGTGACCCATGTGTATACATTGCTGAAATGAACAAGTTGAACATTCTAAAACAGGGTACAGCCAGTCCAGGTAGTGGTGGTGTGGAGCTTCACTTCCTCTTTTTACATTGATTAGGCAGAATCCTTTCCCTTTCAATGTTTCAGATATCATTAAAATATAATTACCCATTGGGAAATAGAAGCTCTATGTGAAATTTGTTTTTCTCTATTTCTAGCTGGGCATTTAAAACAGACTGAAGGGAAAAATCTAGGGAAATTGAAGGGATGGGTGGGTTGGAGAGATGAGAGAGAATGATGCAAGGTGTGGTATTGATCGAGATGCATTGTACTTATTGACTGACCTGTTGAATTGTAAACCCTTTGTACAACTACTTAAAGATAATGAAAGTATAACAATAAATTATTGAATCTTAAAAATAGACTAAAACATCCAGTTTGAGTAGGGTCACTATGCCCTAAGTAGGGTGCTGGGTGTGTCTACAGTATAGAGGGAAAAGGTTGATAGCAAAGTCATTAGTGTGGCAGCCTACTTAGCTAACATAGGAGGCTGAGATCTGAGCATCAAGATTCAAAGCCAGCCCAGAAAGGAATGCCCATGAGACTCTTATTACCAATTAGCCAGCAAAAAGCTGGAGGTGATCTGTGACTCAAGAGTCACAGTGCCAAACATGAACAAAAAGCTAAGGAACAGCACCCCAGGCCCTGAGTTCAAGCTCCAGTACTGGCAAAAACATTATGTATGTATGTATGTATGTATGTACATGAATATATTATATTATATTATATTGTATTATTATATACTATATTAATATATTAATGTGTTCAAATATAGTCACATACATTATATGTTATATACTATATTCATAAACTTTTATGTTGAAAGCCCCTTTGTCCAGTATAAGATAATAAAATAATTAAAATTTAAAAAATCAAATGAAAACAAAATAACCCACTCCATCAGCCAATGCCCATAACCAAGCCCCTTTCAGCAATAGTAGGTGGCTCCTTTATCTGTCACGCAGACGTAGGCTGAGTCTGAGCTACACACTGTGCTCTTACTATATCTAAGCCCGGGGTTCTCCCTGATCCCTATAAGCTCCCAGCCCCTTTGCAGGTCTATACCAGGGCTTGGGCCTCAAGTTCTCAACCCAAAGCACCCAGCTCAAATCCCCAGGTACCTCCCTGGCTTTTCCAACCCTAGAGAGAAAAGCCCCCCCACACACCATCTTTCAACACTAGCTCACTCTTCATTAAAACTGACAGTTGTACAACCATATGTAGATTACTAAGGCAATCATGTGTAGATGGTTACATATGCTAATCAATTGTTATTTATGATTACACAAAAAGAGATGAAATGTATAGACAAAAACATAACAAATGATAAAACATGACCCCCAGGACCTAAATTAAAAAATCAACCATTTAAAAAATATTTTTATTATCTTTAGGTAGTTGTACAAAGGAGTTGTCATTCAACAAAGTTTCTGAATATTGTGCCTTTTGATCAATGTTACACCTCTGAATATTCTTACTCGCCCCTCACGTTTCTTATTTTTTCAGTTATGCATTTTAAAGAAAGAAACCAAATAGACAAATAAATAGACTTAACATATATTGATCATTGGCCTCCAAATGCAAGGAACTACTCATTGCATTTCCAAATTACTTTAGAAAGATAAATATCATACTCTGTCAAAAATAAATAAATAGACAACTTCAAATTCTTTCTGGCTTCCTTGCATCCTCAGTCCAAAGAGAAACATGACATGGAAGTTTCTGGTGCTGTTCTTTTTTTGGTTTTGTCTTGTCAGTACTATAATTTGAACTCACAGCCTTACACCTGCTCTGCTAGTACCTTACCACTTGAGCCACAACCCCGGCTCCGCATATTGCTGATTATTTTTTCTGCCCAGTTGGCCTTCAATCTCGATTCTTCTGACTTTGGTCTCCTGAATGGTTAGGATTACAAGTATAAGCCCCTAGCACCTAGCTGAATTTTGAGTTTATCAGCTTACACTAAAAGTTATAATGAACAAATAGCTCAACAATGGTGAAACTTGGTATAGTTGAGGGCTTTAAAACAGAAATATCGCCCTTTACAGTCTTAACAACGAATAGATGTACTGCAACATAACAGAGGCTAATTATGACAAACCTATAGCCATCTTATTAAATAGGGAAAAACTGAAATCATTTCCCCTGGAAGTCAAGCTCATAAACTTGTTTTCGTCAATCAGCATTGGTTTTTATGTTGATGTATGAGGCTGTGGTTAATTCATTTTGCCAAGGTACACTGTCCATTCCATGGAAAAACCACTATGCAGTCATGCATTCTCTTCCTGACAAACAAGAGCTGGGTGGCCTCCAGTGTTTGCTATAACAAATGGTGCCACTGAGATCTCAGTCCTGCAGTCCTGCTGGTGCACATGAGCAAGAAACCATCTGTATGCAAACCTGGGAGGAGAATTGCTGAATCAGTGGTGTCAACATCTGCACCTGAGGAGATAAAGCAAGTTTTCCAACATAGTTAGACAGTTTACAATCCTGGCAGCAAGAATAACCTCTGTCTTCATTGCTTTTCTTCAGTACAAAAGTTTCACCAGTCTAATAAGGATGAATTGGTATACTTCCTGGTCACTTTAATTTCTATTCCCATGATAAACATATTTTGAAAAGCTCAATGTCTTTGTACTCCGTTTGCTTGAAGTGTGTTTTGAAAAGCAGGCATTTCTGGCTTTGCTGTAACTGTCTTTATCGTTGTTTTAATGGAAGCTCCATTGTTCCAAAAGTATTTGTTAAAAAGACATCCTTCTTCTCATTGGAAATCAATTCCCGTGCATGCTGGGTATATTCCCAGATGCTATTGATCTCCATGCTTACCCTTGTGCCAGTCCCAAAGTCTGGCTTGCAGCGGTTTCATGTAGCTTCAGATCAGCTATGTAAGTTCTCCAATTTCCTTCTGTTTTGTCTAAGTTGTCTATGCAGTTCTACATCCATTGTGCTTGGGAGAGGTGAGCTGTACTGCCTCTGTGCTGCTGGTTTTTCCTTCTTTGGATGAGAGAATCTGTTCTCCACAGCTTTGTAGTCTTGCATTTGCTGGCCAGAAATTGCACCTCAAACATCAGCCTAGATCACACTCCCACCATTAAAAAAAAATTCTCCAGGAAAATACACACTTTTAATCAAGATTCACCTGTAGACTATCAGTAACAAAATCTTAATTCATTTTTTTACTATAATTATCTTCAAGTAGCTGTATAAAGGGGTTTCTATTCAAATTTTTCAGTTCATGAGTACAATGCACAGTGATCAATGCCACTCCTCCTATCCTTCCCCCCATCTCTCTCAACCCCCATCCCCTCAATTTTCCTACTGCTCTTTTCACGCATGTACATTGACTACTGGGACTGTTCTCCACCCTTCCTCTTTCCATTTGTCTACCTTGACTTCCCTTTCCTGACAACAGGTATTCAAGCTTCCTGTAACTCAGTTGTTCAAAGGAGTTATGCCATTGGGATCCTCCCCTGCATCTACCTCCCTTTCACTAACATGCTGTGGATAGGTGCATAGACCCCTGTATATGTTCACATACATATTTAGAAATTCAATCTCACTGACATATATGAGAGAAAACATGAGTCCTTTATCTCTCTAATCTTGACTTAGTTCACCAAATAAAATTTTTCTAGATCTCTCCATTTCCCTACAAATAATACAATAGCATTGTTTGGATGAGTATATGTACATGTATCTATGCATACATATACATGCATGCATAGACACATATATATGTAGATATGTATACACGTGCATATAAGTATCTACACATATATAGGTATATGTGTGGATATGTAAATATATGTACAAATATATATGCTACATTTTCTGGGTCCATTCACCCATTGAAGGACATCTGGACTGTTTCCATAACTTGGCTGGGGTGAATAGTGCAGCAACAAACACGGCTGTGCACATGGCTTTCATATATCCCAACTTGTAAAACCTGGATTCTCAGGAATTAAGTCCAAAACTTGAAGCCTGACTGTTTACACTTGAACCTCCATTTCTTTCCAGAAGTGTGGCCTGGGGAAGTCCACACAACTTCTCTAAGCCCCTGTTTCCTCATCTAAATAAAGATCTAAATTATAAGTCTATATGAAGTCATGTACAGAGCCATGTATATATATGTATATATATACATGTACAGAGCCATATATATGTGTGTATATATATATATATATATATATATATATATATATATATACACACACACAAGCATATTAACTAAAGCATAGTAGATGCAGGGGAGGATTCCAATGAAGGAACTCCTTCGAACAACTTCTCTTGTTCCAGCTTCCAGGAAGCTGGAAACATGTGTGTTGTTAGGGAAATGAAGTCAAAGGAGGAGGCAGACAAGTGGAGAAAGGAAGGATGAGTGAATACCGTTGTAATATTCAATGCCCATGTGTGAAAACAGAACCAGGTAACTTGAGGGGAGGGGTGAGGTTGGGAGAGAAGGAGAATGATGAAAGGGATGACAATGATCCAGATGCATTGTGTTCATAAACTGACATGTTGAATTGAAGCCCCTTTGTACAAACTACTGAAGGATAATATAAAACAAAAAACAAATAATAGTGTCTAATGATACTAATTCTTGTTATCTCTCAAGGCAATCGAGTGCTGGTCACACAGATATCAATCATCACAATTGTCACAATAAGATACTTAAGTGAGAGCCGAAAATGCAAGACCCCAGGAAAAATCATTTTCGCAACAAAGAAATAAAAACAAAATGAACTGCCTGAATGATTCCCTATTCCGTGGGCTGTTTTGGCTTTTGTGGTGAGCCCAGTGACTTAGATTCTAAAAACCCAGCTTGATTTTGCTGTTTGATAGGCTTGATACTGCAAGCAATCTGCGGAACACCATCAGATAAAATTACTGCCAACTACCGGGAATATCCCAGCCAGACCATGCACACCCTCTTAAGCAATTCCAGAATCAAAGCATTTCAACCTCAGCCCTCCTCCACAGGGAGGAGGGCACAGGAAGGAGAGGCAAAAGATGCTGAAACTATTTGTGACTAGTCTTCTCTGTGTGCTAAAGACTTATAGGAATGTTTCCTCAATCTGTCCACATAATTGCCCTGCAGTATAGGTACAATTTCTTCCTGTAAAGCCTGAAAAAAAAAGGGGGGGAGACCTTTAGAAGTGGAATGTTGCCTAAGAGTTCCAGTTAGAAAGCATCCAAGCTGACAATCTAGCTCTGTTCTGAGTCAAATCCAGCTTATTCCTGCCCCACACTGTCTCCCAAGTTGAACCCAAACAAACCATGACCAAAGGATTCCACGCTCTGCACGAAGCATTTATAATTTCATCCTCACTTCTTCCATTTGTCGGGGAAGGCTTGCATGTAATTAACTTAAGGATGAGTTTTCCATAAATTATACTTTAATCTGATTCGATATTTGAATAATTAAGTTTAGAACAGAAAGACTAATGAAACTAATGGTTAACCAAATTACTAGATTCTGAAAATCATTGATTTTCTCATTTGCCTGCTAAAATAAATGGATCTCATTTGCATGTACAGCTCCCACTTGCTTTAGCTTGGAGAATGTTTATCTTCCAAGTTTTCCTACAAAAGTTGCAAAATCCAGTCCTATTTCAATTATGCTCATTTGCATGGAAACTAAAGCCTTATTGCTCTTCTAATTATCACTATTATGGTTGTTCCTTTTATTTGAATACAATGTCCTTATAACTTAAAGAATACAATTTAAAACTGGCCAAGTAACTTTTTTAAAAAATGCATATGGAAATGATCAGTGTAATACAATTTCTTTCGGTAAATAAAATAAATAAAAGCAAATTCTCCTGTTACAAAACACCAAAAAACTCTGTGAAAGACTTTTTCAGTAATTTCTACAGCAGAATAGGCAGAGGTATTGTGACCACATGATTCTGAATGTTTATACTCTGCATGATGAGAAGGTATTTCCTGGAATATTTAATGAATAGGGTAAGACCAGAGGGATTTCCAAGAAATACAGAAACATAAGTCACCAGTGATTTGTAAAGGAACTAAAAGTCTTCCAGTTCACTGTTTTTCAAAGTAAAGGTCACCACCTATAAGCCTGATGGGTTATGATCGGCCTTTCATATTCAATAAAATACAAACATAATAGAAAACATAGGAAAAACAACTATGGGTCTGTAAAACTTTTGCTTCAGTGAATCAAGGTCAATAAACTTGAAAACTGTGCATCCAATTGATCCTTGGTCTAGGCAGAGTTTTGAAGGGCTGATAGTTCCGAGACCCCAGAAGATAACAGAGAAGACACTGGATACAGACAAAAGGGTTCAACCCTTGGCCAGCATTTCATTTTCAGTGTCTCCCTGGTAACAGGAAGATAATAGTAATTGCTGGCACTTATTTTCAAAGATGGAAAGAGATTGTGACTGTCAAGTTCAATATAAGGCATATAATAAGCAACAAAGATTGGCTGTCATTTTCCTGAATGGTCCAATAGCATTTTTGTCCCTGATTACACTGTACCTGCTTCCAGATATATTCATTTTTCTTCATATGACACCACTATGTGCCTAAGTTTTCATCCTCTGTCACCTTCAGTAGCTCCCCTAGATAGCCAAGGACTAGGAACAGAACTCTGTGCCAGTCAACTCTCCATTACTCTGCTGACTGATGCTTCCTGCACACTCTACTCTGCTTTACTATGTTTTTGAAGCCATTCTGAGGCCTGTTAGGATTAATGCAGGCTCCTGGGAACTCAAGAAAAGTCACGAGGATTGGTTCCATCCTTCCCATTGGTTCCAAAGGTTAGGTGGGTCCTGCTCCCAGTTGGGCCCGGCTGGAACTCTGGCCTCATTCTCTGCTCCTGCCTCATTCTGCTGTCTTGAGCATCTCTCCTCTATTGAATTTGGAACTGACTCCACTCAAAAGCCTAAAAAGGCTTGGCTTCTAGATGTGAGCCCTGCAGGTGGGCAGACAGCTGCCTGCACTGGTGAATGGTCATTCTCTGAGAGGGTCTGGGAGAGCAAAGGTAGAGATGTAGCATCTGATCAGAGCTTGCTCAGGGAGGACACTGTCCCTGGGTCTTGTTTGTTCCTGGACTTTCCAGGTGGGCAGGAAGTGAGGAAAATGAACCTGGACTGGGGATTAGATTTTATTCTAAGTCATAGCTGGTGACAGTAAAGCAAGGGTCCAACTCCAGCCATCTAGCTCCAAGGCTAGGCTCTCTCCACAAGTCCCCAAAGCCAGTCATCAATGACAAGACAATGTCTACGCCTGGGGCATGGTCAACTCATCCTAAAATGCCACATCTCCATTTCCAGGATTCCCCACTTCCTAAAGAGAGACATACTTTAGGGGATCCTGAGTGCCTTCCTGCATGGATGACTGAATTGAAGGCACAGTACGCATGCTCTCTGCCAGTTCTGTTGATCTGGCTCCTCCACTAGGGCTGGTGAAGATTTCCTCAGAACTAAGCATAACTCTGAAATAACTGAAAACCATTTACTAAATTATGGTATGGTATAAAGCCATACAGAAGGAAAGATCATCACTAAGACACACTCTATCTGGTTACAACCATTTCAATATGGCCTGGGTTTAAGCTCATCTTCCCTCAGCAGGCACCCGCTGTGTCTCACTTCATGCTTTCTCCCAACCTCTCCCCACCTGGAAACTCAAGATCACCACTCCCTTAAAGATCCTTACAAGACAGAATTTCATTCTTGTTCTCTATCAGTCTCTACTAGGTGACGCCTTCCTACCACTTCCTACTCTTTGCTCTGCTGTGGTTATACAAGGTCTGTGTTATCTTTCTTGTTCTGTCTTGTTTCTGGTAGATGCTTTGTTCTACACATATCTTAGAACTATCCTTTTATTCCAACTGATTATATTGGGGATCCCATTTCCAGAAGAAGATTCACTTGTTTTTGCATACTCCTCTTTCTAAAGAAGCTGGACAAAATTTCCAATCTCCTTAGAGGTATTGGGAAGCAAGCAAGGGAGCAGGAATTTGAGGGGCTAAAGTCTGAAGAGAAGGAATAGTCTAGAAAGACACTCACATTTGACTTTAGTCACCAGCCAGAGAACTGGAGAGGAGAGGCTGGGACAGCACACAAAGAACTTCTACAGTATTAGTGAGAAAGGGCTCTGCAAACACCCAGGTTTCCCATTTGAACCCCAGAAATGAAGTATTTGAAATACAGCTATACAAACTATATTGATTACCAAGAATAAAAAAGGCATAAAACTGAAGATAGAGAAAGGCTATCAATAAAAAGGGATTTTAAAAATTCATGAAAACACTATCTAAAAGAAATAGTGGTCATGCTGTGCTATTAAACATGCAGCAGGCTGAGACCGTGGCACAGCAGTGGAGCCTGGCAGAGTTGAGCACTGGGTTCCATCTCCAATGCTGCCAACCTAAATAAAGAAGGAGTAGCTTTGCCATCAAGGAAAAAAAGTATACAGAGCTATCTCCTCACCATTAAAGAAGACAGCCCAACGGGAAAATGCCAAAATTCAACGTTTGCAAGGACTTGTATCCATCAGAACTCAGGCGAGGGGTCAGAAGCTATATCAGAAACCTGAGCGAAGAATATTTAACACAAAGAATCAGGAATGTAGGTAAAAGGGTAGACTGGATGTAGACATATGGCAAACGTGAGAGCTATAAGAAAAGAACCAAGTAATAACACTTGGAAACACACTGGATTGTCACAAGTCCTGTTTCCCCCTCCAAAATAAATTATTAGTGATTCAAATTATAGGGCCCAGAAATGTTTCATAAATCCATCACCAAAGGTGGATCTTTCTTGCTCTTGTAAATTTGTCACAATTCCCTTGTAACCTTACCCCAAACTCCCTTACAAAACAGAAGAACTTTGGAAACCATTCCTGCAAAAATTCACTTCCTTTTCCTTTCTGTGATTCCTGGCCTCCAAGAACTTCCCAGGACCCCATGCTGTCCCCATGCTTCTCGGACAGATGGTACGAATGAAAACATCCAGGCAAGGAGCTGGTGGCCGAATGAAACGTATGTATAACTCAGTGAGTGGGAACATGCAGTCAGCGGCCTGTGTGTGCTCTAAGCAGCCTGGGAGCCGCTGGGAATGGCTGACCCAGCTCACCCTCACACCCACACCGGCCCTGCTGCAAGTGATGTTAATCTCGGCTCTGGAGGTACACAAGCTGCAGGACTTGGGCCCCTGCCTTCAAAAAAATAAAACAATGTACATTTTCTCCTTGGGGTTCAGTTCTGGACTCACTGCCTTTTGTATAATTCTTCTCTGCAGCCACACAAGCTTTAGAACTCTCCTTCCTGCCTGGAAGCTCAGGGTTGGAGGAGCAAATGGGCAAGATGGAGGAGGCCTGCCAGGCAGAGGGTTCCCGCCCACCGTCAGGAACCAGAGTTTCCTAGTTGAGGAATGGCTTCCTTAATACCTGCCCTGTACCACATTGGGCTGGGACCAGACTCAGCAAGACTCGAGGATGGGATGAGTATTTGTGTCTTTCTACTGTGGACCACTCCCCAGGAGCTGACAGAAGAGACAGAAAATCAATCTCAGACCTGCACTCCCCTGGGCCTAGTTGTACAATCTACCCGGAGTGCTCACCAGGCCTAAATACCTCCTGCCTTCCAGGCCAGAGGTCAGGATGCCCAGCTGGTGATACTCTTAACCATGGTCTTGCCTATGAGTTCCTCTGTGAAGACACACCTCTCACCCACAGAGGGCCTTCACAGTGTTCTTAGAATAGTGTCAAGATGTCTTTAACCTCAAAGGGAGACTTAGCACATCACCTATCTTCCCTGAGGGGTCTCGATGCAAATGAGCATGTTACAAACAGATTGAGATATAGTAGTAAAAGCTACATGTCACTAGCACCGGGACAGACACATAGACCAACAGAAAGGAGTAGAGGACCTGCATGTTACAATCACCTGATTCTTCATAAAGGTGCCAGAAATGGCTGGTGATGAAAAGACAACCTCATCAACAAGTTGTGCTGGGAAAATTGGGCATCCACATATAGAAGACTGAAACTAGAACCTTATCTTTCACCTTGTATCAATTTGGAAAGGATCAGAGACCTTAATGCCACTGCTAAAATTATAAAATTACTAGAGGAAAGCATTTCAAGACATGATCAGAGGAAACAATTTTATAGGATTCCAAGGAAATAGATGAGTAATTGACAACTTTTGCATCAGATTAAGAAGGTACTGAGAGACAGTTTACCGAATGAAGAAAGCCTTTGGCAGACATCATCTGACAAAGAATTAATATCCAGGATACATAAACAAAAAAATCAAACATAAAGAATTTAATCAGTGAGCGAATGAGTTAGATAAACAATGCAGTTCTCAAAAGGAAGTACAAAGAATGAAAGAATATATGAAGAAGTATTCAACATTATTAGCCATAGAGGCAATGCAAATCAAAACAACAGTCAGAATGGTAATTTTTTTGGGAGAGGTATGTTGGAGGGCTTGAATTCAGGGTCTGAGCTCTGTCTTTGAGGTCTTTTGTCCAAGACCACTGTGAACCACAGCTCCTCTTCTGGTTTTTTGAATGGTTAGTTGGAGAAAAGAGTCTCACAGAGACATTTCTGCCCAGGTACAGACCTGCTGCTGAGATCCTCAGATCTCAGCCTCCTGAGTTGCTAAGGTTACAGGCATAAGCCACTAGCACCCGGCTTCAGAATGGTAATTATCCTAGCTACTCAGGAGGCTGAGATCTGAGGATCATGGCTCAAAGCCAGCCTAGGCAGGAAAGTCCATGAGACTCTTATCTCCAATAAACCACTAGAAAACCAGAAGTGGTGCTGTGGCTCAAGCAGTAGAGTGCTTGCCTTGAGCTGAAGAGCACAGGAACAGCACCCAGGTCCAGAGTTCAAGCCCTATGACCAACAAAAAAAAAAGAATGTAGATATGCATGCTATAGAGAGACTTGCACTCCATATCCACAGAATAGTATTCACAGTGTGCAAATACAGAACCAGCGTAGGGGCCCATCAACGCATGAATGGATAAAGCAAACATGGTAGAAATATACAACAGAGTATTATTCAGCCATAAAAAAGAATGAAACAATGTCATTTGCCAAAAAATTGGAACTAGAAATCATCATGTTAAGAAAATAAGACACATGGGCTGGGAAAGTGGCTCAGTGGTAGAGCGCTTGCCTTGCATGCTCGAGGCCCTGGGTTCAATTCCTCAGCACCACATAAGCAAAAAGAAAAAAGCCGGAAGTGGCGCTGTGGCTCAAGTAGTAGAGCGCTAGCCTTGAGCTGAAGAGCTGAGGGACAGAGCCCAGGACCAGAGTTCAGGCCCCAAGACCGGACCCAAAAAAAAAAAAAAAAAAATTTAAGACACAGAAAGACAGACATCATCATACATTTTTCTCTCTGGATTTAGAAGCAAAAGTCATGCAAGTAGAAGGGAACTATTTTGGCAAGACCAGCAGGAAAGGAGAGTAAGACAAGAGAACGTGATGAAGGTGAGCATGATCAAAGCACGTTGTACCCTGTGTGAAAATGTCATTATGAAACCTACCCTCATACACAGTTAAAATATGCAAAAAGAGGTTAAAAAAAAAACAATCCCAGTACCAGTGGCTCACCTCTAATCCTAGTTACTCAGGAGGCTGAGATCTGAGGATCGTGGTTCAAAGCCAGCCTGGGCAGAAAAGTCTGTGAAACTCTTATCTCCAATTAATCACCAGAAATCGAGAAGTGGAGCTGTGGCTCAAAGTGGTAGAGCATTAGCCTTGAGCTGCAGAGCTCAGGGACAGTGCCCAGACCCCAAGTTCAAGCCCCATGACCAAAAAAAAAAAAAAAAGAGGTAAAACAAAGCCTAAAGATTGGTGCCTATGAATTAATTTTTATACCAGCAGAAAATATTTGTGCTTATAGGTTAATTAGATCTACTACGCTTAAAACTAAAAGACTAAACGATATTAATCTGCTGTGTGCTGATTTTCCAAAGATAAAAGCCTTTGGTTTGTTACCTGCCTTGTGGTGGGTGCCAATTACTAAGGTGTCAGTACTTCATCAGGGCATTCAAAGCTGTGGATTGGCTGTAACTATGTCCTTGAACCATGAAACAGGCAGAGTTGCATGCAACAGGCACTGTGTCTGACTCAAGCCAGCTTTGCCCTGCATAGGTGGATGCTGATAGTCCTATGAATATAATGGGAAAGATGACTTTCTGACTTAAACCTTCTCAAATGTCCTGTTGTGGAACAAAAGAAGACATGTTTATAAAGTCCCTGACAAGTATGGTCATTAGCTGAAGATCCTAAGCAAGATGCTCTAGGTCTTCTCTTCACACACTGGATTCAATCATTCTTATTTTCTTCTGTGTTTATTCACAAAGCAACATGCTGTGAACTACAATGAACCAGAAAGCCAAGTTCATTCATTGTCGTGATACAGACCACCCAGCAAGCAAGGGATGACAAAGACAAGGATAGCCCTACCTGAGCAAGAAACAAGAGGTCACATGCTACAGAATTAGGTCCCTTACTCAAATTACCTACTCCCTCCATCCCTCAATTCCTCATCTATAAGATGGCTGTGAATATGCGCACAGAACCATTTCTCTCTTGTAGGATTGGAACACAATAGCAAATGTAAAATCCAAAGGAGCCCTTAACACATTTTTGTTCTTTCTGGAACAATAAGAAAGGAAAGGTGACTAGCAGAAGAGGAGTCAATGATGCACAAGAAACTCAGGGTCCCCACAGTAGCCTTTGTAGGCCCAGGAGAACAGCATCACATGTGCTTCTTATCTGTGGTGGCATGAAAATACTTCACGTCTTTGTAAAAACCTCTTAAGAGCCTTACCCCCAAAGCATATTCATGCAGGGCAAGAAAAGAGATAAGGTCTTTTAGAAAGCCCGATTTCTTCTCTCTCCAGACCTACAGCAGGAATGATTTAGGAGACAAACAGCACAGGGTTTCTGCCTGTCATCATGAGGGCTGCTTCCAGCTCCCAAACCTTCTGCCAAGAGATAAAGAGTTTAATTGGAAGAGGTGGCAAATTGCTACGTGTGATCCTAGGCGGCTCCCATACAGCATAGGCCTTCACTGGATCCGCAGGAACTACTTTCCTCTCTCAGAAAACACGAGTGCTAATTTCTCAAAGCACCAAGTAGAAATAGTTTTCAGAGCCAGGAGCTTCAGATTGTCAATGGGCCAGCTTCTCACCTGGGATGGTTCCGCTCCATAGCATTTCTGGCAGCCAAGGAGAGAAAAATCTGTTAGCTCTAGAGCTGAAAGAGGTGTAGATATTTCTCTAGAGGTGCTGCTAAGAAGTGCTGCTCTGGAGACAGGATGTCATCTTTCATGGTCGCTCAGTCCTGTGCCACCCAGGTCTGAGGGAGCAGAGCCAGCTGATCTTTAGATTTAACCCTTTCTGTATGTTTATTCATTTTTGTTGTATGCAATAATCAGAAAACCCTGGGGCATTTTTTTAAATGTAATGATCAAAACCAAACCACTTGTGATGGTTCATTTTACCTTTTAACTTAGCTAGATTATGATGCCCACGTATGTGGTCAAATGCCAGTTTATACACTGCTGTGTAAGCATTTTTAGATGACACTGACATGTAAATAAGTAGACTAGCACATAAATAAGTAGACACTAACCCATAAATAAGTAGACTTCCCTTAAAGCAGATCAGCCCCTGCATTATAAGTTGAATTCATCCAATCAGCTGGAGACTTTAAGAACAAAAACTGAGGCTTCCTCCAAAAAATAAAAAAAGAAAGAGAGAAAGAAGGAATTCTGCCCAAGACTATAACAACTTCAAGCTTTACCTCCAACCTCCCGCTTGTTCAATGGAATTTGGACTTTCTAACAGCCACAATCTTGTGAACCAAGTTCTTTAAGTTCTCTTAGATTGTTAGACACAGAATACAGAGACGATATATGATGATGGTGATGATGATGATGATATAGATCGATGAGAGAGAGAGAGAAATAGACTAGAGAGAAAAAAATAGAAAGAGAATATAGAGGAGAGAAATAATCTTTCTCCTCAGACAGCAGCCAGCCCCTTGAGGACAAGGGACTTGCCAACAAAGGCAGGTTCTAGGCTTCTGAGATGTCTAGATACAACCCCTGCAATGGAGTCCATTTTCATGACTAGCATGGCTTGTATAGGCCCCAGGTAGATCTGAGGCCTGGCCCAAGACTAAGATGCCCCGAACCTCCTCCTAAACAGTCAGGAGATGAAGACTCTAGCCTTGAATCTCAGGAGCAGGGTCAGGAATAAGAGACAAGGGGTCCCTGGGGCAGGCCAGAGGGTCCAGGGAGAAGAGTTGACTGCGCTGCTCCCTGGGGAACTGCAAAACCACACAGGAAATCTGTGCTAGGTATAAGAGGAGAAAGAACCATTGGCAAGGCCAATCACTGGTTAACACACCTGGGAGTGGAGAAGGATCCCCTTCCGTCCTAACCTATACTCCAAGCCCAGAGCCCACGGAGACCAGAGCAGCTGGAGCCAGAGGCTGAGGCAGAGGCTGGGGCAAAGTTCGGCTCTGATCATGGTAGCATTCCAAAGTCTCTGGAGACAGAGACCAAAGACAGGAAGTCTTCCTCCTCAGGGGAGCCTCCGCTTAGCTTAGGACTTCAGGGAAAGGACAAACTAACTCCAATGGGGGCCATTAATTAAAGGCTCACTTGAGATGAAATCAGTATCCAGTTGACACTCATTTTCCATTCTCAATTAGCAGAGTCCTGAGAAAAACAATATCATTAGTCAACAGGAAAAGCTGGGATATTGTTATTCTACCTTGGAATTTGGGCAAAAGAATTGCAAATTACTGTAACCTTACTGGCAACACTTACTTGACTCCCTCCTCCAATGCTGTTTAGGGAGTTTCACCCCCTTGCTTCATTTTCATGCTAATGAGCCATTTCCAGGTCACCCCATTCTTCTTCCTGACCCCTGTTCCTGCTGAAGGCGTGCAGCCTGAAGAGGTTTCCTCCTTGTGAGAAGCATTAACCAGCCTCTTAATTACTCCTTCTTTTATCTTCAGTGACCTGACCAGAGGCTGAACACTAGCCCATATTTCTCCATCAGTCATTTTAACTACTCCTCAGTCGCTCATAAGTGTCCTTCATTTTGTTCATCACTGAAGGACCCAGGGCTTCCTGAATAGCACATAAACCCAACCACACTTGAGAATGAAGGATGCCTATGTCTCCATTTTATAACCTTCATCTATAATGAGAAGGCTAAGCATTGCAAAGGGCAGAGCTGGAAGAAAGAGGGGGTGGGGGGAACCAAGAGGGCAGAAGGGTTTTATGCAGTTCACTTTGGGAAAGATACTAACATAGTGCACCTGTCTGTTCAGAGGAGAGGTTTAGAGGGGAAAGAAGGATGGGCTTATGGAGTCCTGCATGCTCTGCCCTTGGCTTACATGAGTTCAACTTTTTGTTGTTGTTGTTGGCAATGGGGCTTGAATTCGGGGCCTAGGAACTGCCCCCTGAGCTCTTTTGCTCCAGGCTAGCACTCTACCACTTCATGCCACAACCTCACTTCCATGCTCTGCCCTTGGGAGCCAAGACTTAATCGGCAGTACTGAAAGTAAATGACACTATGATTGGGTTAAGAGACGGGGTTGTGTTTGAGAGAGGGTTGGGGTTTCCTTCCACAGCTAAGCCAAACTCAGTGAGTTAAGCAGCCCAGAGATTCTGTCTTCACAGTCATGAGGTATCTGAGGAGCAGAGTTTGGGGGAAATGTACATGAGGAGTTGCAAAACTGCATGGAGCAGATTGGTATAGTCATTCCAGTAATGAATCCCTCATCACAGTATACGTGCAACTCCACACTCTCTTCCCTGATTGGCTCAGCAATGCCATAGACTTGCTTTGACCAACAGGATATCAGCAAACATGACCCAAGTAGAAACTGAAGAGGCTCATTAGGGTCTGTTGTCTTGAAACACTACCACCATGATGACAGAAATATCCTGAAGAAGCCACACAGAGATCAACTGGGGAGTTCTCCCGTAGCTAGCTAGCAGCCGGCCATGTCCATCTCCTACCAGTCAAACAGTCAAATGATATGAGTGGCCTCCAAACTAAAGTGGCTAGCCTGCATCAAACAGCAGCATATGAGCAAGTATGGGGTTGTTACTCAAAGCTACTGAGCTGAAAGCATTTGTTAGGTAGCAGTAGATAACTATTTTGCTTCCAATTGACAGAACCTGCCACAATTCAGAGAAAAGACTATAAAAACCAACATTCATGCATGCTTCAACACATCAACTAGTACTGAGGAATCTTTCTACAGCTGGTAGTATGCAAAGTGTCTACAGCAAACCAAAAGGCAATGCCCAAGTATTGCAGGCATTACCATTAAAGTAGGAGCAAACACTTGCTGTGGCCTGCTGTATTGGAAATCCTCAATAATCCGGATAACTCGCTGGGCAAGAAAAAGAAATAAAATGTACATGAATTAAAAATGAAGTGGGTAAAAATCCCCAACGCTGTTGACCTACCATGAGATTATCTGTCATAGGTTGAAAAATAGCCACCCAAGAGCTCCATCTCCTAACCCACAACTTGTGAGTGTTACCTTGCCAATGAGTCACTTTCTTATGTAATTAGCAAAAGGATTTTGATATGAGGGTGTTATTACGGGTTATCTGGGTGGGGAGATGTGAAGAGGAGATAAAGATGACAAGAGCAAGAAGTTAGAGTGACATGAGGAGAGAATCATAAGCAAAGACATGCAGTCCGCTTCCAAAAGCTAGACTCAGCAAAGAAACAGATTTTCACCTAGAGATTCATAAAGAAGGTGGGGGGGGGGGGAATAATAGTCCTTCTAATACCTGGAATTTATTCTAGTAAAGCTGATTTTATTTGGCCTCCAAAACTCTAAGAGAACAAATGTGAATCATTTTAAGCCATCAAATTTGCAATAATGTGTTACAGCAGCCATAGAAACAAATACATCATCTAAATAGTAAAGTTAAAAACAAATGTTTACGGGGAGGAGAGAAAGCAAGAGAAAATGAGGGAGGGGGTAACACTGTCCAAAAACAAATGTACTCATTACCTTACTTATGCAACTGTAACCCTCTGTACATCATCTTTACAATAAAACAAAGTTTAAAAAACAAATTTTAATGATAAAATCTTTTAGAAAGATGAACACGTTAGTTGGATACAAGCTCAACATACAAAATAGTCTGCATATTCCTGCACTAATTAAGTAAGAGATGGTACAAATATGATGAGAGCTCATGGGCAAAAGTAACAGATTCCTAGAAGAACATAAAATAATCCAAAGCAAGATCTACAGGCTCCTTATTAAGATATTTACAAAATATTTTGATGGCCATAAATGGAGATCATTATAAATGGAGAACTATCCCATGCATTCTATGAAAATCATTACCAGAAAGAGTTTCCCCTAAATTAATGTCCTTTCAATGATGAATTCCAACAAGGTTTCTGCGGAACTTGACAAACTAATTTCCAAAAGGAAGAGTGGACAGGAAAGGATCCACTTGGTGGCCCTGGGTTGCTCAAACTGCACATTCCTAGGCAGGCCTGTCTTCAGGTTAGGCCTTGGAACAACTCCTAGGAAACCTCTCTGAATGCGTGGAATATTCTACCCAATTAAGGGTGTTTTCCTTTGCTTGAGGCCTTGGGCCACTCTGTATCAGTTTGATCAGAAAATGAATGAATGGTGACTTGTGGTGAATGCCCCAAATACTTGCTTTATCTTGGGAGAAGGGGGTGGTGTGTGGCGCTCAGGAGCTGAGTTAAGTCACACAGACACTAGACAACTATAAGGTCTGCTCCTGGATGGTGAGCAGACTCCCCCTCCTTGCAGCAAAGTCTCCACCCAGTACCTGCGTTACCTAGGCAACTGGGACACCTGGAAGAGGTCACATCTGCATCTGCTGAGGTCACATCTGAATTTGATGTGGCCACACCTTTCCCCGCCCATACCCTAGAAAAGGCCTAGCCCAGGCCCAGAGGCCCTCTCTCGCTGCTCTTTTCTAGCTCTCGCTGCTCTCTCTTTTCTCTCTCTTTCCCAGCTCTCTCTCTTTCCCAGGCCTTTCCCAGCCAAGTGGAGTGCCAACCTTGCCTGGTCCCAGCAGGTCTACTGAATAAACCTACCCCTTACCTGAATACCACGTGCGTGCTGCTGTTCTTACTCGGCTACCTCTTTCTAAAAACCTAACAACAACTACATAGCTGACCCTCATACAAGCAAGACTCTGGTCAGTTGCCCCGATAAGCCATACTCCACATACAACATCACCACTGCTGCTGGGAAATCAAATACCCATGTGTCTCCACCGAGAGGGGACACCTGCCTAAGTGTCCCCTAGACATTGCCCCGTACCCTTTTCTCTCTTTGCAGACTTGGGGCTTTCTTCTTTCCTGTGTTAAATTCTAACCATGTATAATGGCTTCCGAGTTCTGCCATTCCTTCTAGAAAACCATCAAGTTGAAGAGTAGGATCAAACAACAAAGCACTAAGAAGAGCTATGTCTGTGTTGAAGGAAATCAATTGAAGACTTCCAATAGAACTCTAATAAGTAAATGGAGAAATGGAACAGAAACTCTAGCGGTTGCTCTTCTCCCACTCATCTCATAGCTTCAGGCCACTTGTCATATGTTTCTTTCAGGTTGATCCTCATAATACATGACTCCTGCCAGCAAGCTTCTACTAGTTCTCAAGGCCAACTCAAGTGTCATTTGTTTTAGGAAGTTTCTCCCACTACTTAAGGAAATGGAAAATTGCTCTCTGCAAACTTTGTTCTCACTTCAGCCCTGATCACCATGAGCGGAGCTTGTGTTCCTCCCTTACATTGTGGTCCTAGTGGGCCCAGTCAGGATGTGACTCATCTCCTTTCCCCACATACCGCAAGATAAAGGACTACAGCAGAGGTAAGTAAATGTTTGTTAAATGAATAAAATATTAATAATGATGAAAATCAAAGTGTCATGAACTAAATAAACTATAGCATTTTACAGCATAGGAACTGTGAAAAAAGATAATAAAAACCCAAGATTTACATTGGCATAAAACAACAAGCCACCCAATGAATAACAGGTATTTATTAGACATTTCTCTGTCTCTCCTGTGTGTGTCTGTCTCTGTTTCTATCTCTCATTGTGTGCCTCTGTCTCTGTCTCTGTCTCTGTCTCTCTCTCTATCACATGCACTAAAGGAATTACCAAGACTAGTAATAATAGTAGCCTATACAGGGAAAGCTTGCCAATTTGTTGTATTGATTGGAAGTGTCTGGAAGGTGCTATATAGGATTGGTAAACTGCAAACAAACATGCCTTGAAAGTTAAAGTCCATGAAAATTGGGTGGTTTCACTGAATTACAAACTTGTATAAAATCTCCTTTCGTGATAGGATTTCTCCCTTTACCTTTAATTACTCTCCATTTAATCATGTTAAAGACCCCTGTTCCAAATCGAAGCACCATTAAAGCCCATTCATTCTTGCATACTGATACTAAGAACTTTCTCTTTTTTTAAGGTGAATTTCTCCTTTGCATCTGTAAATACTTACAGATACAATGTTTGCTAAGCAACTAAATAATGGTAGTAGAATTAAAGGAAGAATCTTAAACCGTCCATTAATCTCCCATTCTGTTCCTCTTCCTGAGCTTGGCATATGGTAGCCATGACAGGTACATAGGACTGTTAATCACCCGAAATGTGGCTAGTACAGTGAAGAAGTTCACTTTTCAATTTATTTTAATTAACTGAAATAAAATTCAAACGGTCCCATGTAAATGTAGCTAGTGGCTACCATATTTGAAGATACAAGTATTTTTATTCTTTTCACGCAAGAACTACCAGTGTTGGGTTACACTCTAAATGGACAAAATTCAGTAAAATGAAGTCAGTAAAATGAACAATGACCAGTATGTGATTCATGAAAATGTAAACTCTGACACTGACACACAAAGATGAGTGTCTGCCAGGCACTGGTCTCTCATGCCACCAGGAAGCTGAAGTCTGAGGATTGCAGTTCAAAGCCAGCCCAGGCAAGAACATCCATGAGATTCTCCCATAAACCACCCCACAAAGAGCTGGAAGTGGAGCTGTGGCTCAAGTGGTGCAGTGCTAGCCTTGAACACACAAGCTGTCAACTCTGTCTTCAAAAATGAAACTCTAAATGGTTAAAGCCACTCCTGATACAGGTATGCGACAACTACATGAGAGAGAAATGAACCACACACAGCAGCATAAAGCTGAACCCCTGTCCCGAACAGGGCATTCCTCCTGCAAGAAAGTGACCAAGACAGACCTAGATCATCCACAGGGAGGCCCGAGGGGAGATGGCGGCCCTAAGCACGGAAGACGGAGGCCAGGGCGGAGGGGCCGAGCGCCAGGAACGGGAACTGTGTGAGCCACGCGATTCAGTCCCACATCCAGCGCCATGTGTGCCGAGAGAGGGTGGAGGGGTCGTGTGTGCCGGGTCCGCCAGGAATGAAGCAGAACACCATCCCGATCGCGGTGCCCCAGGGCCGCCAGCTGCCGGAGGGCCCGGCACCCACGCACCTTCCCGCCAGCGCCCGGAGCAGCGCCCTGGGGAGACGCCAGGGCCGGGCTCACAGGGCCCACTGTGGGTCCACAGCCAGGCAATGAGGGGCCCGCGGAACGCTCTGAACTCATTCGCTCCCCTGAGGAAATGCTGGTCCCTTGCGCCTTCCCGCGCTTTCCTGGGAGGTGAGCATGCGCACTGTGACACTTTGGGGGGGAGGGGGGCTGTGAGCATGCGCGCCTCACCGCGCTTTCCTGAATGTATACCTCGCCACATGGGGGTGAGCATGCGCACCTCAACCCGCTTTTCTGGGGGTGAGCATGCGCGCCTCACCGCGCTTTCCTAGGTGTGAGCATGCGCACCTTGTGACACTTTCCTGGGGGGTGAGCATGCGCGCCTCACCACGCTTTCCTGAGGGTGAGCATGCGCGCCTCACAATGCTTTCCTGGGAGTGATCATGAGCATTGGACGCAATTCCCTCAGCTTTTCCCAAAGCAAGCGCTCTCTTCAGGTAACCAGTCCCAGAGCTCCAGGGGAAGAACCCAGCTGGTGCGGGCCGGAGCCTAGGCTTTCCTAGAGTTCTTTGGAGCCTCCCCCATCTTGGCCCTAGGGAGACTAGGAGCCCAAGACAGGGAAGTGGAGGGGAGGGGAGAGAGGAGGGAGGGGAAGCCGGAAGGAGGAGGACGAGAGAGGGAGGGTAGAGGAGAGAGGGTGGAGGCGAGAGGGAGGGGGACGGGAAAGGAGGGAGGAGGCGGGGAGGGGTGGGGGAGGGAAGGAAGGAGGGGTGGAAGGGAGAGGGGCGGGAAGTGGAGGGGAGGAGGAAGGGGAGGGGGGAGGGGGGAGGTGAGAGGGACAGGAAAAGAAGGGGGAGGAGGGAAGAAGGAAGGGGGAGGGGAGGGGGACCTCAGACCCCCTGAATTCCCCCAGGAACAGGTGCTGAGCCCAGACTCATGAGTTGGGCCTGATGTGGCCCAGGCTGAAGAACAGTCCCATTGCCTGCCTTTTTCTCAAGGTAGAACAGTCTTGACAGGGAAGAAAAGGTAATGAGGACACTGGTCCACCCCAAAATTCAGAGAAAACAGACTTAAAGGTTGCCTCCACATTTCACCAGAGATGAGGGGCTGCATAAAGAATTCAACTGAAGGGCTGGGGATTGAGCTCAGTGGAAGAGTACTTGCCTGCCAAGTGCAAGGCCCTGAGTTCAGTCCTCAGGTCTGGAATAAAAAAGAACTAAACTGAAAAAATACATGCAATTTATAGATGTCCTGGTTTATCATTGTGGCTTCTTCATTTTTCAGGAGATAAACCCTTCCGGAGACCTTCTCTTGCACAGCCCAGAGAGAGTCACCATTTTGGGTAGACCATCTCTAACAGCTCACTACCAAGAGTGAACTTTAAGATTTTTTTTCCTTTTTTTTAACTTTTATTTGTCTTTAAGTTTATTCTTTTTTCCATATATATTTTTATTGTAAAAATACTGTACAGAGGGGTTACAGTTACATAAATAGGGTAATGAGTACATTTCCTATCAACATTGTTACCTCCTCCTTCATTTTTCCCTACCATCCCTTCCCTACCATCCCTTCCCTCCTAACCTCCCAACTCCTCCCTCCCCCCCAAATTGTAAAGTTTGTTTTCAACAAGTTTATTCTTTTTAAGTAGCTGTACAAAGGAGTTGCCAGTGAACAAAGGAATTAATGAATATAATATATCTTGATTCATGTCAGCTCTTTTAGATTTCTTAATTCTTTAAGGTCCTTAACTGACCTCCAAGCTAAGTCCTCGCCTACATTTCCACTTTTCCCTGCGAGAACCCTTCTCATTTCAAGCAAATAGAACTCCTTAGGTAACAGCTGGCACCTCCCAGTGGCAGTATAATTATTACATAATAGATAATAGTTCCTAACAGAGTAGCCTTATCAGGATATATTGCCACAACCCCAACTTCCTTCACAAATGTACCTTAGACTCCACAAAGGGGGATTGTTCTTTGCTGGAAAGCTTTGAAAGGGCAACTGAGCTAAACAGCATTTTACAAATTTTTTACTTATAATCTACATTACCAAAGCGTAACTATTGGAAGCCATTCGTGTTTTGTTTTGTCTAAACATAATAAGGTTCTCTGGGATTCATTTTGTTAAAAGGAATAAGAATGCTTGTCATTTTTTAGCAGTTTCTATTTGATCATTTTCACGTAGCTAACCCTTAATGGTCATCCTATATGGTAGACCATTCTGGAACAAATTGTTATCTCTACAAATTCTTGTGCTGAAACCTTAACACAACAGTCTATCAGCATGACCTTGTGCTTGGAGAGAAGGCCTCCGGAGACATAAGTAAGTTAAAACAGTACCACACCTTTAAGGTAAACCCTATGGAATCTGAATGGAGTCAGAAGGAAGAGGAGGAGGAAGAAGAAGAAGAGGAGGAAGAGGAGGAAGAAGAGGAGGAGGAAGAGGAGGAGCAAGAAGAGGAGCAGGAAGAGAAGGAGGTGGAAGAAGAAAGGAGAAGGAGGAGGAAGAGAAGGAGGAGAAGGAGAAGACATCACAGGAATGGCAAACACATAAAGAGGAAAAAACAGGTCAACCACCTGTAGAGCAAGGAGAGAAGCCTCAGAAGAAAGTAACTCTGGTGGCTCTTTGACATTGAACTTCCAGACTCCAGAACTGTGAGAAAATAAATTTCTGTTGTTTAAGGCAGCTAGCCTGTTGGTGTTTTGTTACAGTAACCCCCTAGAAAACTAACATCAAGCTTCACTCCCAAGCAGCCTCAGATGAGAAAACAGCCTGCCCGGGCCAGTGTTTGAATTTGAACACAGATTTGCTGTGGGAACTTCTGATTTTAACAAGTTTTTAAGTTCTTAAATCACTTCCATTCCACTTCAGAGGTCCTTAAATCCAACTTTAAATTGACCCTTATTTCTACCACACAAACCACAGTCATGCCATGGATTAACCTGTAGCTGGTAGTGGTAGTGGTATTAAATCACTTCCTTCTGACCAAGATAAAGAAGAGTAAAAAGCTGGGTGCTGGTGGCTCACGCCGGTCATCCTAGCTACTCAGGAGGCTGAGATCTGAGGATTGCAGTTCAAAGCCAGCCCAGGCAGGAAAGTCTGTAAGACTCTTATCTCCAATAAACTACTAAGAAAACCAGAAGTAGTAGCACTGTGGCTCAAGTGGTAGCGCGCTTGCCTTGAGCTGAAGAGCTGAGGGAGAGTGCTCAGGCCCAGAGTTCAAGCCCCGTGACCAACCATAAAAAAGGGGGAGGGGGTAAAAAGAAGCAACTTAGAACCCTTCTACCTACCTTCCTCAGTCTAGCAAGTTCATAATTATGATTGTTTACCATGCAGGCAGGCAGAAAAATTAAGTGTTATGATAGGAATGGAGTAAGGTAATAGTGGAAGAAACACAAAATTGGGTCAAGTTGTTTTACTGGTAGGCAACCATGAAGCAGAGATTCTGAATTTAATGCTGTAGCTCAACGAATCAGAAAGGTCAGTATTTGGTTTAATTGGTTAGTTGATTGCCTGGATAGTTGATTGGTTGAAAAATGGATCAAATATAGCCTACACTAAATTAAGTTATAAATGTCATAACTATTATGTTATATGAGAAGGCATCAGTGAGATAAAATGTTAGAATGAATTTGTCATGAGATACCTGCTGGCCTATTCCCAGGGAATACTTTCTCTCCACTCATAGAAAACACACAAGTGAGGGGAACATGGGCATCTCTGAAGAATTCTGTAGTGTCTTTATCTGCAGGTCAGAAGTTACCATAGGCACCGTGTCTACTGAAGCAGGGCCTTTACATGCAGTGAAAACCTAAAAGCCAGCATGACAGGGGCAGGTGACACTAAATGGCTAGAGTCTTAGCTGTGGTGTTGGCTAATTGACCCTTGTGCTCTTTGAAGAGAAATAGATGAGCAGTCTACTGAATTGTTGCTTGATCTGGGTAATTGGAAGATTTCTGCTTTGAATTAACAGGCATTTAATGTAAATCACCAAAGACACAGTCAGACTCCTTCCATTGATTCCCAGACTTGAGCCAGATTACCAGTTGAGAATCCCCTGAAAGCAGAGAAGACCCCCCTGCCTTGAGGTAGGACTCAGCCTGTTACTAAAAAGTCATGCTGCTAATACTTCTCCCAGCCTTCCCTAAAGGGGCCTACGGCCTTTCACCAAGTGACTTTGTGCATTAGAGAAAAGGAAACAACCAGACATGATATCTACTAGGTGCTGACTTAAGTTGGCCCAATTCCAAGGGGCTCAAAGCATATCTACCACCAGTATGGGAGCCAAATGGTCCCCAGAATTCCCACAGGCCCATCCCACACTTGGTGTAGTGAATTCTTGGACCCATCTGTGGCTATTTTCCAAGTTCCAGAAAGCAGAATCCCCACATCAAGTTCAAGTATTTCCTCCAACTTACCTATCAACTAACACCAAGTGTGTTTACTGACATAAGATCATTTGAATCTTTTTTAAGCTAAAGAGACTTGCTTATTTCAAAAGTTACTTGAAACATGGTCAAAACAGCACTTTGCCTTATTGGGGAAATGTGGTAACTTGTTTTAGAGGAGATTGCTGCTCTGAATCGCCGCCGATCAGGGAAGCCAGTCATGTTCCTGGCCTATAAGGGGTATTGATATTGTCAGCCAATTCTGGCTCTTCTGGACATTCTCAGGGAGCCAGCAAAGCATCAGATCCCTAATCACTTCCAGAGTTCTGCCAGGATGCCCTCTTCTCTGAGGTCTGTCTTGTTTGGAAGGATCATGATCACCCATCTATGTCTCTGCCTAGTGCTTGGCTTTATCTAGACCATTTCATAACCAGGGATCACCAAAGATCATCTACCTGTCAATCAGTGCAGCCAGTGTCACCAGTGCCAGTTGGGGATGAACACGGCCATGGGGGGGGGGGGGAAGGGCACCCTAAGGAGGCGGAAGAGAGGAATGCAGGTGATTAGGACTGCTGGTCCAAGACTAGGGTTCCTCCAAGCCCCACTCCAAGCCTGAAAGTTACTCTACACAAGACAGGATTCTGTCTGTGGGGCTAAGGGCCTTAGCTGGAACAGCCCAGTAAGACTTTATACTTACACTGAGTTCAGGCAACCCTGTATGGAAGATATTGAAGACCCAGTCTTTACTATGGAGCCATGGGATGGGTGAAGGCAAGTGGGAAGGGTACTGTAGATCCCATAGGAGCCAGTAGCAATGTAGCCAGGACCCTGATGAAGAGCTTTTATCCCCTAGAAGATAAGAGTTGGCATGGTAACCTACATGTAACTCCCTCCAACTTCCTGGGAGGCTTCCTAGAGGGGAAATTGAAGGATAACAGAAAAAGAAACACTTGAGTAGGGTCTTCACAAGTCAAGGTCAGAGTCAAAGTCAAGCAAGAGATAGTCCATGCTTCCCAGCCAGAAGGAAGAAAAGCATCTGGAACCAATTGGCTTGGGGCACAAGTTTGGCCTCTAGCTTTGATTCCAGTTCACTTCATAGTTAGGAGGTCTTGCTCACTGCTCCAGCAAATCAGCGATGGTCAGCTCTCTCTCACTAGTTTTTGTAAGAATACAGCCAAACTGGCGTATCTGCTCAGCCTGGGGCCTATCCCAGCAATGGTGACAACTGTGTGTGTGGTGTCCTGGGCACTGCTCTGTGTTCTGCTCAGTCACCAGATCATTCCTCACAGCCATGGGATGAGATGGATGTCATCACTGCCACAAAGCAGGAAGCTAAAGCATCAACAGGCGACATGTACTGCTGTTGCCAATGTCACCACACAACAGAGGGGTCACAGTTGGGAATTGAACCCAGGCAAGCTGACTCCAGCCACTAACATGTACCACTCATTAAACAGCTGAAAGTGTAGTGGCAGGTATCATGCCCAGCATTAAAAGGCTAGAGGGAAATGCAGAAACTTCCTGGAAGGGTACCTGGCATAGTCGATGGGTTCTCAATAAACAAGAATTCATGATTAGTGATATCAAATGAGGTCAGTGGCAGGTGTATAGACAACCAACTCCCTGTAGTTTCTTGTCTCAGTTATCTGTGGCCATACCACCAAACTGCAGGGCATGCAGCCACACATCTTTCTCAGCACACATGTCTGAGAGAGCCAGGAGGGAGGGTGGGGGCAGTTCCCAGACTGGACTCAGCCTCACATGAAGAGGATCGGCTGTTGGCTGATCTCTAGTGGCACTGGTTAGAACGTTCAGTGTGACTTGGCTTTGCTGGTCCTTCATCCTGTAGCAACCTAGCCTGGGCATATCCTCAGGGTGATGACTGGCAGCAAGAGCAGCAAGCTGCACTGAGCAAGGATTTTCAAGTCTTTCTTGGCCCCTCAGCTTCTGATCTCTCGTGGATTAAAGCCAGTCATATGGCCAAGCCAAACTGTGAGTAGGAAAACTTGCACAGCTCCAGGTAAAAGTGTACAAGTAGGGTAGGGTTGAGTGGGGCTAGAGTAAACATTCTTCCACAGCTACAAGTCCAGTAGCTGACTACTGATCTGCCACTGGGACAATTACTAGAATATTCCACGTGCCTCCTAAAGGTTGAACTTCCCTCAGTCACAGTTATATCAAAGTACCTACACTCTTTGGGCTTGCTGAATACCAAATATCCTTCTGAAGTCAACCTGTGCCCTCAATACATGGCAGAGACTATGAGAGGCCTTGGGAATAGGCCTATGAACAAGGCAGGTAGGGGTCTTACTCTAAATTAATAATGTTCCATAGAGGAGACATAGTATAATTTCAGAGAATGAGAAAAATTATGAAAATTGCCAGAATTATCCAAAATAGAGAACCTGGGGGTGATCTTCAGAGACAATAACTTCTGAGATTCATGTGTGAGACCTCAACCATAAGCCCAAAACCTGATACTTGATTGGCTTCAATTAATGTGGAAAATAGGATGGTGGATGGATGGATCAATGGATGGATGGGCAGATGGACAGGCAGACACTGGGACTAATCTGGCACTTCCTGCCATTACCAGCTGACTATCCTTATTCTCTCCAACACTGAGGTCCCAGGAAAGATCTTAACCAAGAAGATCCATCACCTACCCACATCTGGTGAGCCAACCCTAAGACCCCAATCACGTGTCTTCTCCCATACCTAGCAGCTGATCTGCCTCACCGTTCCATGACTTTCCTGCTTAATGATTCAAGTACCCACAAAGCAAATCATGGGCAAGTCCAGCCATGCTCCTCACCTTGCTGTGCATATTTTGACATTGGCATGTGAAAGGGCTTGAAGATGCCAGCTCTGATCCCACCAGCTCATTCATTGTCCCAACGCTTTGTCTTTTCCTCATTTACAGAATGGCTAGATGCTTTGTGTATAATCATCCTTTATAATAACTCACTGAAGTTGAGTTTGGATGAGGGAAGAGTTGTGTTTGGTTTAAGGCAAGGAGATGGAACCCAGGACTACTGTGTGCTCAGCAAGTGCTCTGCCATTGAGCCCCAGCCCCAGCCCAGAGTTGGCTCTATTGTCCCACTGAGAAGTCAGGTAACTTGCTATCGAATGCAGAGCCAGCTTTCCTGAACCAATGTGGTGGCATGGAAGCTAAGAGTTCCTCTTAGTACAGTCTTTGATTGTCCTTGGAACCAGGGCCTGCTGAAGGAAAAAATAAATGTGATGGGGGCTGGCAGGGAGGGACACTTATCCACAGTGAAAGTTCATCAGTCAGGCACTGGTGGCTCATGCCTAGTTCAGAGACATCCTGGACAGGACAGTCCATGAGCCTTACATCTCCAGTTAACCAGCAAGAAGCCTAAAGTGGAACTGTAGCTCAAGTAGTATAGTGCCAGCCTTGAGTGAAAAAGCTAAGTAAGAGCACAAGGCCCTGAGTTAAAACCCCAGTGCTGGCACAATTTTAAAAAGAAAGAAAAGAAAATACTTCAAGAACTGATGGGCAACACTAATGTTAAGCCTGGATAGAATAAAATAATAGAAAAAAAATTGCCAACCTCCCCAATTGTATGTGTCTTCAAATACAAAGGTCTTAAAGAACCTCTCTATCTGCAGGCCACAGCAGCCTGTCAGACAGGGGCTCCAGGTAGAAAGCCAACTGTTTCATCCAGGGCTCTCTCAAACTGCCTCTGGTAAAATCGGAGGCAGACATGAAACAGGAGGTCACAGGCAAGAGGAATGGTCTCTGAGCCACTCTGCAACAACTATACTATGGAAAGTTATTTTTAATTTGTTCCATATGAATCATGAAAAACATGAAACATTCAGGAGGTTTATCATAATGCTAAATGAGATAAATACTATGTGCTCAGGCAATAAAAAAATGGAAAATATGTATTTAGTCCAAAAAATTCATTTACACAAAGCTAACATAAGGAGATGATTTCCTAAAGAGACTAGCAGTCTGAGACTAAAGACCAATCCAGCCATCATAAGGATACAGATTGGATTTATCACTTTGGTAATGTCTCCTGACTAGAACAAGGCTTACGGCATGCATTATCTGAACACCAAGATTAAATTCCACAGAACCTAAAAAATGCTTGACTTGGCTGGAGCTAGTAAATCTGGCTTGGTCCAGATCCTGCGTCTCATCTGCCCCTCCCCACCCCGGCCCCCTTCTATCTGCAGGCTGTGAAACAAACCCTGGGAAGCTCACTGGATCTCTCCACTGCCATAATAACTCACCACAGTAAAAGTAAGGAAAATCAAGTGAAATTAATGGATCTTGCTTGGCACACTAACCTATTGGCAGATGTCAGCTACTACTACTTTCATAAACTGAAAAAGCAGACACAGAATCTTCTGAGGACCTCTGGTGAGCTCAGCTGTGTGCGAGACATGAAGAAAAGAAGTACAAGGAAAGAGGGAGTTGCAGACCCTGCCTCTAGGTGCGTGTGATGGTGGGTGGGTGGGTAGACAAGATGGCCTGCACTGGAGACTCTCCTTTGGCTCCTTATAGGCTTGAAGAAGAGGAGCCAGAGAACAGAAGATTATGATGGCTCGGTACTCCCCCTCAAAAGAGAGTAGGAGCATCCGGGACCCTCCCCAGTGTGGACAATAGAAAGAACTAGACACTAGGGCCCCTGCCACTGGAGTAAAGTGTGGCACCTAGCAGTGTCTGGCACTGGCCTGTGGCTGGGATGGGTGAGGTGGAGAGGACTAATCTTGGGAGCTACCAAAGAGACAGAGCCAGGAGTCTGGGCCCAACATCTAAGAGGGGCATTCCCCAAGAGGGTGCCCATCCTGGTCAAAGTGAGATAAGAACATCTCCCCGTGCTCCATCCCACCCTCAGGGTGTGCCCCCTCCATGTCCTCTGCCTACACAGGGCAGTTCTTCCCTTCGAGCCCAGACACAGATGTGACCTAGGTGGGTATTTGCTCCCTTTGGCACTGTTGGTTGGACCCATAGCCATCCTCACAGATGGTGGTTCATCACACCACAGGCTCGCGTTCTGGTTGAGTCTTGGCTGCTGTTTCAGCTTCTCCAGCAATAAGGAGTCCTCAGTGTTATGGATCCACAGGGTCTCAGACAGGGAGCCCCTACAAATGAACTATGTTCTCCAAATTCTGGTAGAAGTCTTGACACCCTCAGGGCCTTATTTGGAAACATGGTGGTGAGTGGCATTGATCCAGTGTTGCCACTGTCCTCAATCAAGAGGGCACTTGGGCCAGGTGCCAGTGGCTCCCATCTGTAATCTTGGTTCAAAGCCAGCCCAGGCAGGAGAGTCTGGGTGTGTATTATCTCCAATTAACCAGCAAAAAAAGCAAGAAGCGAAGTCATGAATCAAGTGGTGAAGCACTAGCCTTGAGCAAAAAAAAAAAAAAAACAAGCGAGAGCACAGGCCCTGATTACTCACAAGTCATCAGAAGCTGGAGAGACCCTCTCTCAAATCCAGGAAGAGCCACACCTGAGAGCTGGACTTGCTGCCCCCTGGATGCGGAAGGATAAATCTCTGCTGGGAAAACCCCTGGTTTGTGATCCCGCCATGGTGCCTGGCAAGCTCATCTGGGGCCCATGCGCAACCCTGGTGTCTGAACGGCTTGGCCAACCAATCTTTTTTTGTTGTTGTTGGTGATGTCAATGCTGAAACTTGAACTCAGGGCCTGGGATTTTTTGCTCAAGGCTAGTGCTCCACCACTTGAGCCACAGCTCTACTTCCAGCTTTTCGGCAGTTTATTGGAGTGAAGTCTTCTTCTGACATTCCTGCCTGGGCTGCTTGGAACCACAGCCCTCAGATCTCAGCTTCCTAAGTAGCTAGGATGACAGGCGCGAGCCACTTAAGCGTGAAGACACAGAGTCCTACCCAGAGGGAGTGGAAGTGGACAGAGGCAAGACACAGGAGCACAAAGTACTTCACCACGTAACTCCTCTGGCTTCAGCGCTGCGAACGGCTGCAAAGAGAAGCACAGCCCACGGAGAGGGCCCAAGGTCACCCAGAGGTCAAAGGCCTGCAGACCTAGGCCCTGGCTCTGGCCATAACCACCCTGATTCTGCTTCCCACTCAACGGTTGCAAAGTAAGCTGTGCTTAAAAGCAGGTTTCTGTTGGGAACAAGGCTCAAGTTAAAAAAGAAAAACAAAAGCTCGCTTACCCACTGCTTTTGTTGGTATCTACACAAAATATTCTGTTTCCCAACGAAATCAACATCACATCAACTTGGGCTACATCTGATCCACCCAGGAGCAGCTTTGACTGCTGGTGTGGCCCGGGGACATCGCCGGAGTGCAGCGATGGCTTCTCTATCAGGGGTCCTCACCATCTGACCTGCATGCCAGGCAACTGCAATATGTCTGCCCTTCCATTCCCATGCTGGTCTCTTACACCAGTTGCAAGTCACAGGGTAGCGAGAGGAAAGATTCCCAATCCTGTGCCGCGCTCCCCCATCATTTGGTGATAAGCCCCTGGACCAGGCAAGGCGGGGTCAGGACAGCTGGGATGGGATGCTCTCAGCCTGTGGGGCCAGGCCTCTCCTTCAAATGCCCGGATGTAGGAGTCCCAACTCACCACGGACTTCTCTCTTGCCTTTCTCCTCACAGGCTGAATGATGCCACACAGGCCTCAACCTCTCTAGATCTGGATTCAGATGAGCTGCCTCATTGGGATGAAGGCAAAGCACGGGTCACGTGGATGTAAGATTGTTCCTCAGCCTGAATGCTGTGCTCGTTTTGAAATGTGAAGATTTAGAGCCATCATCAAAGAGGGGCTTGAGTTGGGCAGCCACCAACACAAACTGCTGGTTCCCCTTCTGCCTACCCCATTAAGTGTCTTTCCCTCCCTCTCTTCCTTTGCTTCAGAGCTAACTCTAATCCAGAAGAGGGAAGGGCCCAGCCCTGGTTGGGAGGGCTCTGATTGTGCCCACTTGAAACACGGCCCTGGCACCTCACAATGGCGTTTCAGCAGCAAGAACCATCATCACAAGAGTTGTCTCGCAGGATTATAACAGGACAGGAAATTCCCTGTCACCTCATGTGTTTAGAAGTGTTTAAGCACACAGACACCCGCCTCCGTGCTGTGTACCACCACCAGCACTGGGTACACAGTGCCCTTCAGGGGTGCAGTCTAGCAGGAATGGGCCACACCAGGCAGCCGAGGAGTGTGATGATGCTGGTATGTTCTGCTTGGTGCATGTCCACTCTGCGGTGCTGGCGCAATGACAAAACTCACCCGATGCTGCGTTTCTGGGAACGCATCTTCTCTAGGAGCAATGAGCGACGCTATTTGCAAACTGGGGCTCACGCAGGAGAAGCTGCTTGCGCACTGGGTCTTGAGGTGCAGATAGGCACCTCCTTTGAAGGCTCATCACAGCACCCAGTGGGCCTCAGGGTCCCAAGTCAGTCCTACTGCGCAAGCTCCTCCCCCCCCCCATGACCTACGCTCCCTTCCCCCATCCTCCAGCCTCCTGCCTCTGCAAGTCCTCAGCATTCCCTCTATGGCCCCACACAACCCCTGCCCAGGCAAAGGTCACCCCAAGAATCCTTCACCCCTGACACCCCTCTTCTTGTTTTGTAGCTCAGTAGGGGTCATGGGTGGAGGACAGGCGTGTCTCAGCCTCTCCTAAGGTCTCTGATTCTATGTCCTGCCCAGCCTTCTGTATTTCCCTGGAAGCTGCTGTCTGGCTGCATAAATCCAGGCAGGGCTAGGCGGGAGGGGGCGGGGTGAGGCAGATCTTCTATGAACTCATCACAGCACGCTTACAATGAAAACAAAACCAAAAAAAAAATAAAAATTTCAGGTCATCTTGCCTTCTGAAGAATGCTGATCTGAATACAAAATTCAGGTGCCACAGAATCATACTGTTCATTCAGACTGATGTGGAGAAGAAAAAGAAAGAAAGAAAAAAGCTTAACCCCCTCCAACTCAGATCGATTTCCTTGGGCTACAATAGCGACCCCTTGCTGAGGCTCTGGAGCCACGCCAGTGTTTCAGGAGGGATAACTTAGTATCTCTGACAGGAGAGGCCCAAGGAAGCAGAGGCTGTGAAGTCTGAATGAGGCATTCCCATGAAGACAGGGAAACTTCCCGAAAACAGCCTCTGTCTCCAGCCATCAAGGATGGCATCAGATCCACCCACTGGCTCTGGTGACTCCAGGCTTTAAAAATGCCTGCACTTCCTAAATAGCATGTTCTCCAGAATAAGCCAGGAACACTATCTGAACTCAAAACTTGTCATAAGCAGAGTGCAAATAGTTACTCATATAGATAGAAGACAGGTCAGTGGTAAGCTCACATGCAATTAGCATGTGAACCAGAGCATTGTGTACAGAAAAGCAGAGTGCAAACTAACAAAGGGAGACAACCACGCTTCTCATGTCCCCTCTATTCATTCTCCACTCTGCAATAAGAGTCATAAAAGTGTCGTCCAACATGTGAAGAGCTCGCCTCATTTTCTTGGTTTCTGCTTCACTGTTTCTGAGAGGCGATGAGCACGGACTCCCTCCCAGAGTTCCCAAGAGAATAAAAAACAGCAGACAGGTGCAGGTTCTTTCCCTTAGCACTTGGTGCCCAGTCACTGCGTATGTCTTCTCCCGCTTATCTTCATCTGATTGGACAGCAGAGCTGTTTATCATGTACTTATTGTGCATTCATTCCTCTACTACTTACTTTACAATGCAGGAGTGGGGTACCATCCAGGAGATGTTGGACATGTGCAGGTTAAAGGTCACACCACTCCCAGCCCCGGCTGGGGCAGCCAAGACTTGCTTTTTAGCCTAGCATGACAACGAAAATTGTCATGGTGTCATGGTATCATGGTGTCTTTCTACGAAAGTGTTCACAACACTCCTCTCTCTCCACAGAGCAGCCAGCTCTAGCATGGAGCAGAAGGGGTGGGAAGCTCAAGGCAGAGGGAGAAGCCAGGCGGGATTCACAAGAACAGTGGGCAGCCCCCACTGCTGGCTGGGTGTCAGCAGTACAGTAAAAATGACTGCGCACACAGACAACAGAGCAAGAACACCTGGCTGCTGCTCATAAGGATTGCCATGCAGCGGGGGTGGCAGGGGTGGCACGAGGTTCACCTGCCGCACTGAGGGGTACCCGTCCACCCTAGTTCTGCTGTAGGGTTTTTCACCCTGAATGTACTACACAGACCTCTAAAAGGATTGATGTTTTTAATCAAATATTAGGTTGTACCCCAGTCCTGCCAGGTTAAGATTATGGGGGAAGTTGTACCCTGTTATTGTATAAATACTAAACCCCATTATGCTGTCTTCTTAGCTCTCCTGCCAATCTTCCATATCTTTCCAACTCTCATTCCTCCTGGACTTTGAAGAGGATTTCTAGGTCTTGGACCCTACCCTTCTCCACATCCCAAGTTAGGATGTTCCAGAAAAACAAAACCATTAAGAAGGTTATAGAAGATAGATAAATAGGGTAAATAGATGGATAAATAGATAGATAGATAGATGGATAGATAGATACATAGGTCAGATCAATAGATAATAAGATCTAGGATAGACAATAAATTAGATAGGTAGATAAATAATAGGATCTATAATACATAGACACATAGATTGATGATAGATGAAGGATAGATATAACAGATAATATAGATAAATAGATAAATCATAATTGATATATATCATAGATGATATAGATGATTAATTGATGATAAATCACAGAATCCAATCGATAATATATAGATGAGAGAATCATAGGCTCTAGGATACACTGATGATAGATAAATAGATCGATCGATAGATAGATACATAGATAGATGTCAAGAATTTATTATAAGAAACTGCCTCATGCAAGGCCTGAGAAGCTACGGGAACTTCCTCAGAAGTTCTGCTAACTTCTGCAGTCAGCGAGCTGGAGACTCAGGAGACCTAAGGTCTGAGAACAAAGAAAGCCAATGGTGTAAATTCTAGTCTAAGAGCAGGAGAAAATGAATGCCCAGAAAGAAATAGTAGGAAGGCCAAGTTCCCTCTTGCTCAGCCTTTTTTATTCTATGCAAGCCTTCAGTGAGGAGGAGGAAGCCTGCCCATATTCAGCAGCACTTTCTGCTTCACTCAGACTCAGATGTTTATTGCACTTGGAATCATCCTTGCAGACATATCAGGAATAATGCCTGACCAAATATCTGGGCACCCTGGGTCACAGTCAAGTTGAAACATGAAGTTAGCTGTCGCAGCTCCTTGGTTGACGAGCTGCACTACAGTATAGCTTCTGTCAGATCTGGTCTGGAAGTCCCACCATCATCCTTCCATGGCTTAAATAGCTGAGTGATCTTGGGGGAAAGAGACACCAGGGAGCTAGACAACTACAAATCCACCCACTCTCATGCCAGCTGATGCCTTTACATCCTTCACCTACATCCACTATTTACCATTTTTTCCAGCCCCTAGTTAATAAACCCCTCTCTTGACTCTACTACCTCTTAGGAATTAATTGTACTCCATCATGACTCTCAAATTTCCTGACCTTCCTTCCTCCTTCACCCTTGCTGTCCACTATTACCCATCTCTTTACCTTTGACTCCAAACATAACATGCTCATTCTCTCCCACTCTGTGACACACAGAACAATGTCCTCTTCCAAGGTCCCTATTCCCAGAGCTATAAGCATGTTCCCTGATAGGACTAGAGGCACTTTGCAAATGTGATGAAGTCAAGGACCCTCAGAGGGGTCGCAAAGATCCTCAGAGGAAGGAGACAGGAGCAGAGGAGGTGAGGACAACAGAGCCACCCCAGGCAGACAAATCACTGTGACGCTCATCTCCAATTACTCAGCAAAAAGCCAGACATAGAAGTGATGCTCAAGTGGTAGAGTGCCAGCCATGAGCAAAAAAGAAAAAGCCGAGTGCAAGGCCTTGAGTTCAAATCCCAGTATCATCAAGAGTAAATAAATGAACAAGAGGCGAGGACAGAAGCAAAGATGCAGTTAGGGTTTTGGAGAAATTGTTCCTTGCCATTTCACAGACACCACACCCCAGTAGTCTGCCTCCTGGGGGGTTTGTCTAGAGGTTTTCAATTCTAAATCATCAAGTTCATGGAGGGGATCTAGCTTTGCTCAGCCCCACATCCCAATATCTCTGTCACAGGCACAGTTCCTCAAAAGGGGACTTTTCTTTTTAGAGTCCTGGGGTTTGAACTCAGGGCCTCTCATTGGCTAGGCATTTGCTGTACCATCTGCACCATGTCCTCGGCCCTTTATTGCTTACTTATTTTTCCAATAGTCTTTGGGGTTTGTCCACTGCTAGCTTTGGGCCTCAGTCCTCCCACCTCTGCCTCCCAAATCATTGTGATTACAGACCTGAACCACCATGACGGGTTTATTGATTGAGATAGCATGATACCTTTCTTCCCAGACTGGCCTAAAACTACAGTCCTCCCAGTAAACCCCGACCTTTGAGTAGCTGGGATTCTAGTCGTGAACTGCCATATTGGACAAGGAGGGACTCTAGCCTGAGGAAGGGCCTGGGCTTTGATTTTTCCAGTAAGAGCTAGAAACTCAGAGAACATCTTGTCCACCAGCTGCTTAAGAAGGAAGTCAGTCCTTCACTCACGCCCACATCTAGACTCCCAAATCGTGCGGGCTGAAAGGGCCCTCGAGATGGTCCGCAGGGATAACTCCTTTCTGTACTGTAGTGTGCCCCTGATGAATCACTTCCACGCCCATTTTCTTATGGAATCTCAGAGAGGTTGCACTACCACCGTCCTCCAGTCTGTGGCTGAGGCAGAGGAGGCTCGGAGAGGTTATGCCGATTCCCTGAGCTCACACAGTCAGCCGTCCCAAGCCAGGCTTGTGTCCTGGACAACTCGGCCTAAGTCAGTAACTCACCACCTCAGAGAGATGGGGGAGGGGGAGAGGCCAATGGGAGACCAAGCCCTTGCAGGCCTTTCAGACATGAACTGTGAGGCAGGATGGAACCACATGGCTCCATCCCTAACGATAGACTTCCTACCGTTCCGGTGGCCTTGGTCCCTTTATTAGAAGAAATCAGGGGAGAAGGAAGCTTCTCTCTCTCTCTCCTACCATTCAAGCCATGATGTCATTCCATCCCACACTGCAACACACGCCCCTTTGCAGCCCCAGCAACCGAGTGTTCCCTTTAACACAGGCTAACCAGGGATGGAGACACTCTTCACACCAACGAGGGTCAGGGAAGATCAAGTGACATACCTGATCAAGGGCTATCAGGGTCAAGAGCTACATGGAAATCTTCTGGCACCCAGCCAAGAGACCTTTCCACAAAGCTACAGTGATGGCATTTGGCTGTGTTCTCGCAAGAACATAGAGAGACAGAAGCAGAGCTCATAGGAGAGAAAAGACAACTCGCATTTTTCTTTTGTTTCTGGCCCTGGGGCTGAAACTCGGGGCCTGGGCACTGTCCTTGAGCTTCTGTGCTCAAAGCTAGCACTCTACCTACTTGAGCCACAGCTCCACTTCTGGCTTTTTCGGTGGATAAGTAGAGATAAGAGTCTCATAAACTTTCCCGCCCAGACTGACTTTGAACCATGATCCTTAGATCTCAGCCTCCTGGGTAGCTAGGATTAAAGGCATGAGCCACCAGCACCTGGATGGGAGAGATTTCTAAATGAATTTCCTGTTCCATCTGGATTATCAGAAACTTCAGGAAAATCTTATGCATGAAGAGCAGCACATGGGGGTAGGGGGTGGGGCGCTGAGGCTGAGTTACAGCAAAATCTGAGCATTCAGAAGACAGACCATTCTATCTCTTTCAAGTATATGCCAACTAAGCTATAAAAACTTAGTAGCAATCAGTACCCATGAGGTGAATTCATTAAAAAGTTATAATTCTCAGAAGGCCTACATTACTTGGTAATGTATCACCAAAGCCCTCATGAATTTGAGAATTAATTACTTGACCTAAATATTGAAGGATTGCCTCCATTCTTGAGCTCTTGGTATGAAGCATTTACCAACTTTATGCAGTATGACAATAAAGCCAGCGCTATCATGTGCTTGCCAAATTATAAGCTTACCAAAGAGGTATTGCCAATTGGTGAGTTACTCTTTGAGATTTTGCTGAGCTAAGCATTTATACATATCATTCCATTAAACCCTCCATTAAATAACTATTTAAGACAGACATTATCATCATCACACAATATGTGCTAAAAAAATATATATATTAAGTTCAGTGATCCTCTACCTTTTAGTTCTGTACAACTCTGAATTTACATTCTGCATTTGTGTGTTTCCTTAGATTACTTCAGGGAATCTGCTTTATCCAAGTGAAACTAATCCAACTTTAATCAGATACAATAGAAGAGCTATAAAACTAAGTGGAATTCTGGGAAGATAACAAGGAAATGTACAAATGAAAGAATAAATACACAGGAAAAGAAACTCATTCATTATAAGGTTGATCAGGAAGCTCTGGACACTTAAATAAATATATTAAACTGATCAATTGTAACCCTGAAACCCTAGTGTGTGTGTGTGTGTGTGTGTGTGTGTGTGTGTGTGTGTGTGTGTGTGTGTGTGTGTGTATTTTCTCCCCATCATGGGGCTTGAACTCAGGGCCTGGGCACTGTTCCTGAGCTTTTTGTTGCTCAAGATGAGCACCCTACCACTTGAAGCACAACTCCACTTCTGGCTTTTTCATGGTTAATTGGAGATAAAAGTATCACAAGCATTCCTACCCAGGCTGACACTGAACTGCCGTCCTTAGATCCCAAGCAGCTAGGAGTCACTGACACCTGGCTGTGCAATCTATTGAGCTTCAGAAAATAAAAATAAATAGTTATCAAAGCCAAAAGAAGAAGAAAAAAGCAAAATGATAATAAATAATACAATTTAGCAACTAGATAATAAAGCAGAAAGAGTTTGAGCTCACTGCCAGTCGAGCAGGCAGTGGTACAGGGCTGAATACAGTTGTTTATTCTGCAGGAAAGCTCTCAACCAGGAAGGAAGAGGATGCTAACAACAGCCATGACACTGCAGCCATCCCATCCTGAGCATGCCAGGTCCTGTCTAACAGCCGACACGAAACTTCTACCATGCATGAAAAACCTTCCACTTTATGATCCTGACTTATGTCTTATAGCTTAAAGATATAAACTAAGGTTTTACAGTTAAGTCTTGGTTTAAAAGGGCCATAGAAAGCTTGATATGTTTGTTGGCCTAAAGATTCCAATTTCTAAAAATATAAATATATATATATATATTTAAACATAGATGATAATGTTTGAAAAATGCTGTTGAGAATATGAGGGAAAGGAGCTCAACACGCGCTGCTGGTGGGAATTTAAACTACTGCTTTGCTACGGAAGTCAGTATGGAGATTCTGCAAAAGACTAACCTTGGACCTTCGCGATGGCCGCACCACACCACTATTGAAAGGACAGTAAATCAATATTACAGAAAGACACCTGCGCATCTATGTTTGTCACAAGGCTGGCACAATAGCCAAATAATGAAATTAGCCAAGGTACCAGATAAATAGATGAAGATGTGAAATACATACTGTAAAATATTACACAGCCATAAAAATATGTAGGAAAATGGATGTAATTGAAGTACATCATACTGAGCAAAGCAAGCTAAGCTTTATAAACAAAATATTACATGTTTTCACTCATATGTGGAAGGTAGGCCTAACTATACATATATATTCATAGATACATACATATGTATAAATATTCATACACATGATTTTATATATACAAGCATATATATGTATATATAAACATAGCACATGAATCTAACTGAAGCCTACTTAAAAGTAGAAAAGCAAAGGGAAAGGAAAAAAGAAAAAACAGAGGTCAAATAATTGTGTAACACATTATAAATTATATCTATGAAAATAGCACAAAGAGTCTCAAGGAAATTTTCTAGGGCATTGGAGGTGAGGGTATTAGCTAACAAGAAAGATGAAAGAGGTTGGATATCATTGGAATCAATTGTTTGCAACTACAACAATGGAACACTAGGACTTGGTGAGATTGTTTGAGGGGGGTAGGAGAGTGATGGATGGGTGGGGTAGAATACAATGTAAATGCAAGGAAAGGTAACAATGAAATCTCCCCTTATATAACTAACACAAGCTACTTTTTAAAAAAAGAAGAAGGAAAGATAAGGACCCAAGGCAATGGGGGAAAAAATACAAATGGGAAATTTACCAAAAAAAAAAAATTAAGGAAAAGAAATTTAAATGCAAATAGCCAGTTAACTCACAAAAGAGTTCAACCTTGCTATCATGAGAGAATTATATAAACTATTAACATTATTCTTAGCTGTTATCATTACTTTGTAGATTGTTTTTATTTGTTTGTGAGCTTGTAAAAAACAAAATAGACTGGAATAGAAATCCTCGAGGGCCTGACGTTGGCAGAGGTGGCGGGAGATGGCTGAAGAGAGAACGTCGCATTAATTAGGGTTACATAACGTAGGCCAGCAGCAATTACAAATGCAGCAGGTAGAAGCATGCTCAAAGGTCAGAAAATTCACCATGGACTGATGTGGTCAAAGAAAACATCCCATAAAACTGGACCGTTGACAATGACCGTGACCTTGAGGAAAGGAAAGCAAGTAGCATGGCCATCCCAGGCCTGGCAACCTGCCTTTGGTGACCAAGAAGGTAGTGAATTCACAGAAGATAACTGGGCAGAAGAAAATGAATTCAGTCTGGATTAGGGGGAAAAAAACGTACTGTAGTCTCTGCTTTATTTGTACACTATTTTTACATAATCTTTCAATAACCTTTAGTGTTAGACAATGAAAAAGTCACACACATACCCAGTGGTTTTTTTGTTTGTTTGTTTTGGATCCAGTCATAGGGCCTGAACTCTGGGCCTGGGCACTGTCCCTGAGCTCTTCAGCTCAAGGCAAGCGCTCTACCACCTGAACCACATCGCCACTTCCGGTTTTCTGGCGGTTAATTGGAGATAAGAGTCTCACGGACTTTCCTGCCAGGGCTGGCTTTGGACCTCAGTCCTCATATCTCAGCCTCCTGAATAGCTAGGATTACAGGCATGAGCCACCAGCACCCGGATCCCATCAGCTTTTTAAAAAGGAAGTTGGGCTTAGAAAGGCAGAATAATATACCTGCACTTTCACGGGGATGTATTAGCAGAATTGAGCCTGGTCTTGCTGGGAAATCCTGCTTCCTCCTTTACCATCTTATCACCATGTAAAATGAAGTAACCCATTCCGTGCTTCTACCTAAGGGCTGTCCTGAGCTTGAGGAAAGCACCTTCCCCAAATTCCAAGTGGGTATGCTGAGGAGCAACAACTGGCGTTGGGTGTAAGATGTTCGCAGGCAAGAATTTTCTTGAAGACTCTAGATGTTCATTCCACTTCAAAGGACGCGCTGATGTTTCCCTATGGGGAAACATAACATGTGCATAGAAAGGGTGCCTGAGAGCACTGTGGGGCTGTAGCCACAGAAACAAGGGTTCATCCAGGAGGGCAAGGGCCCCCTCGGTGTGTTAATGCACCTCACACTGGAACCTAGGTTTCCAAGCACATATCTAAGGGGTCCGGTGGGCTCCACCTCCCCTTCCAGCTCTGACAGTCACAAGCACCACAGTTCACAAAGGAAGGGCCCCTGCAGCCAGGGAAACAGAAGCCATTCTCATTATCCTAAGGATAGAGACAGCTGAAGGAACCTGGGATAGGAGGGAGTGGAGATGCCGACCTCCAGATGCCAGCAAGCTCAACTCATCCCATGTGGTCACAGAGAGGGAAACTGAGCCCAAGGTGGAAAAGCTCCAGAGAATTAGAGCTTGATTTAAAAAAAAAAAAGCCAAGTTCAGCAGTCCACATACCAGTGGCTCATGCTGAGATCTGAAGATCGAGGGTTGGAGCCAGCCTGGGCAGAAAAATCCATCACTCTTATCTCCAAGAACCATCAAAAAGCCAAAAGTAGAGGTATGGGTCAAGTGGCAGAGCACCAGCCTTAAGCACAAAAGCCAAGTGAGCACATGAGGCCTTGAGTTCAAGCCTCAGTACTGGCATGTGTCTGTGTGCATGCGTGCATACACACACACACACACACACACACACACACACACAATAGAGCTGTACAAAGTTGGAGCACGTGGCTCCCAGGGGAGAGAAAAGGATGCCTTGCCTTGCTCTGGTCTTGAGACAGGACCTCTCACCGCTGACATCGTTAACAACCGTAATAGTTGTATCACTTGGGCATTATCAACTCCATTTTCCAGGTAATGGAACTGTGGCTTGGAGAGGCCATTGGTCAACATCAGGGGGTGATGGTGAGCGGGGCAAGAAATACCAACTCAAGTGCCCTGCACATCGCCCATAAGAACTCCGATGGCCCCTCCCAGCAGGAGGCCTCAGGACCTCGTTGTCCGGGTACCACTTCCCAACCACAGTGAGAAGGCACGCACCTCAAAATGCCGGTCCCGTGGATGGGACATCCACCAGGGTGATGACCACCACCACCACAACCTGGTGGCCATCATCACGGTCACTCTGGCCATGTCAACTGTACTGAGAGACGCTGAGGGCCTTTGAACTCAATGGCTCTCGATGGCTCATGGTCATCATCTGTGAGGCAACTTAACTCATCATGCAAGCAGCCAGCAAGTAAACAGCAGAGCTCCAGCCTTGAGTTCAAACTCTACTACTGGCACCAAAAGAAAGCCTATGCAGGGCAGCCCAAGGATCCTGCTCCTCCCTGAGACACTGGTGTAATGAAAATCAGCCTGATGCGGCTGTGGCCAGCATCTACAAGCTCTCCTCCAGGCCCGGGCAAGGCAGGGGGAGGACACCCGGCAGCCAGCTGGTCCGCAGGATTCTCCCCCAGCGATTCTCCCCAGCAGGACGCTGAGGCGGCTCTCCGAAAGTTTCTCACACTGGGCACTTTCTCCGCTTTCTCTCTCAGCTGAGGCTGCGCTGTTAAATGTACAGTTTCATAAATTAATTCTTCGAAGACTCACACTCCTCAGCTAGCATTCCCATGCTGCAAGAAGCCACGGAAGTGACTTCCGAGCAATTGAATTTTCTACTTTCTTGTACTCTCGAGGCTTTTTCATTTAAGATGATGTTCTGAAAACCTCTATTCAGCAAAACTTAACCAGTTATGTACAGAGAATCTAAAAAATGTTCACTTACAATGAACAGAGAAAGTGAAATCCCATCAGCCCCTGGATATTAAATAAAAAGGCCAAATATATCATCTAGGGTGAGAGAAAGAGACTACAGCCACCACATTCTCTGCCCACCCCCCAGCCTTGGTTCTGTGCTCACAGCCTTGGGATGGACTCAGGGCAAGCATCACCATGAGGAGAACCAGAATTCACTGTGGAACAGGACAAGAATACACAACTAACCTTGGATCAGGGCATGTTCCAGCCCAGGAAGACAAATCTGAGAAACTCTTTTCCCCAAGTAACTACTCAAAACCCAGATGTAGAGTTTTCATTTCAAGTGGTACAACACCAGCCTTGAGTAAAAAATGCTAAGCGACAGACAGCACCAAGGTCCTGAGTTCAAGCCTTAGAACCATCACAAAAAAGAAAGAGAGAGAGAGAAGAAAAGAAGGAAGGAAGGGAAGGAGGAAGGGAGGGAGGGAGGGAGGGAGGGAGGAAGGGAGGGAGGGAGGGAGGAAGGAAGTCTGAGAAGTCTGACTACAACCTTAAATACTACTCCTTAGATTTGAACAAGTTATTTATTGACATTCAACTTGCTTGTCTACAGTACTGAAATGTTTTTTTAAGTAGAATCCAATTTTAAATAAACTTCCTGCTACTTCCAGCTTCCTGGGAGTTAAAATCAAGTCATGAAAAGCTGGGAGACATTCTTATGAAAGGAAACAACTATCCACGTTCAACTGCCGCTGAAGGAAAGGGGTAGGGACAGCAGAGGGGCAGGGGGAAAGAGAGGGGCAGAAGGAAGAAGAAAATGGGGGAGAGAAGGAGGAAAAAAGATGAAATCAAAAAGCTGATAAGATAATCAGCCAGATTCCAAATAAAAAGATGAATGGAAAAAGAAAATATGGAAGAAAAAGGAAAGAAAATATGGCATACCTATTGATGAAGAATTATTCATCCATAAAACAAGAACAAAATCTTGTCATCTGCAGCAAATAGCATGGAACTGGAGGTCACTGTGCTAGCTGAAATAAGGCAGATCAGAAAGACAAGCAGTGCATAGTCCCTGTCACCGGGGGAAGCTGAGGTACAGTCTACCTGAAAGGGGAATAGTGATGCCTAGAGAATGATAGAGATTATTGGGCCTGGTGGTGTATGAAGCTGAGATGGATGATGGATGACAACTAATCTTTCTCCCCCAGGGAGCAGCTCCAGGTATGGAGAAGGTGGAAGGGAATGACAAGCTAGACTCGGTAACACAACTAGAAAAAGTGTAGAAGACAAAGAGAGAATCAAATAGAAAACAAAGTATTAATTCTTACCTCTCCAGATTGGGAGGCAAGCGATTAACCGAAGTCCAAAGTAGCTCAGCCTGGGAAAACGCCCCTCTCTCCAGGGTCGACAGGAGGTCCCTGCTTTGGCAGTCCCAAGTCCCAGCTTTGGTTGAACCCATGTAAACAGAACCACACAGGCATCCAGCTCAGGTGAACCCCAAGAGCAGAGTCCTGTGTGACCAAATATCACAGTGAACCCCATTCCTATGTGCAATTCGTGTAGATTAAATAAAACACTAAGAAGAGGCCCAATAACCCTATCACCCACCGAAAATAATCACCATGATAATTACCATAACTGGCAGGGCAGTCCAGAGGCAGGAATGAGCGCCTGATGCCATCTTTGTAGCCAGGGAGTTGATGGCATGTCAGAAGCTGGTGAAATGCACATTGAGTTGAGTGACAAGGAGCCTCACTTCCCACCTCTGAGATCACCAGCTCTGCGGCTGCCCTGCCCGGTGGTAACTTTACCCACAGGCCTTGGGGTGGGGGCGGGGAGGCAGCCAGGATGCCTGGGGCATGGTCCTCTCTTTGAGCAAACTCCAGCCAGCCCCCCTGAGCTGTCTCAGCTGCCTTACACATGGCCTCCAACACAGTCTTGTTTCTAACACCAAGGCGAGATCACCAGGATGAACTTGGATCCTTAAACAGTCAAGGGAAAGCCAAAGCAATCGAAGGAGTTTGTTATGTGTTTTCATCAATGCCAAACGGTGGGGCCTTGTCTCCCTGGAAGAGGACAAGAGTCTAACTTCCATCCACACCAACCAGCAAATGCAGACCAACCTGCACAGACCAAACCTGCTCCTGCCTCCTGCAATCTCCACTTCTCTGATTCTACCAAGACCCCTTTGCCATACCCACCATCCCTCTCCCTCTCCCTCCCCTATCTCTCTCTCCCTCTCCCTCTCTCTCCCTCCCTCTCTCCCTCTCTTCCTCTCTCCCTCTCTCCTCTCTCTCTTCCTCTCTCCCTCTCTCCCTCTCTTCCCCCCCTCTTTCTCTCTCTCTCCCTCTCTCTCCCTCTCTCCCTTTCTCCCTCTCTCCCTCTCTCCTTCCTCCTCTCCCCCCCCTCTCTCTCCCTCCTTAAAATGCCAGCCAGTCCAGTATGAACAAATCAAAGGCAAGTGCGGTTCATTGGGGCTCTCTTCTCTCCAGCAGTATGTGACTAATGGAAACCTGTCCTCCCGGCTTGGCCCCTTGCTGGTCTCCCGTGCCCCTCGGGATCCCTGTTCTGGCTGTGGACTCCACATTTCCTGAGGGGTGTAAGCTGGCTGGAAGGACAGTGGGGCTCCGGAAGCCAGGTGAGTCCCCCTGGCTGGTTCTCTCGCAGGAGGGCTTGTAGGTGGCTTCAGAGTGCTTTGGAGGCCATTGTCTCACAGATTCCCCAACTGGAAACAAAGCCTCACCGCTGAGGCTACTCAGGAAAACATATTTGGGAATGGACCAGTGTCCAGGCCCAGGCAAGGGGGGAGCTCGGGAGAAACAGGAGCTGGAACCGTCCTGGGCCTGCAGGAAGGAAGTCATCAAGAGAGAAAACAGGAACAACCCACTCACCGCCCTGGGGAGAGCCCTGGGACAAGAGAGGAAGGAGGGGACGGAGAAAAAGGTCAACGCTCAGCAAAATAAAACCCCAGGAAGTGAGTACGAGAAGAAGGGAGGTACTGGAGAGGAAAGTGAGTACAAGAAAGGGTGGAGCGTGGCCAAGGGGAAACGAGCGGATGAATGAAGAGGAGAGGAGGGAAGGATGCAGTCAAGAATCCAACGTATATCCTACAAAATTAAGAAGGGTGGGAAGAGATGGGGAGGGGAGGGTGGGTGAGAATGTGGAAAGGGGCAGCATCCACCAAGAGGCATTGTGTTCATAAGCTGCTTTGTTAAATGGCAACTCCTTTGTATAACTACTTAAAAGATTTTTTTTTTTGCCAGTCCTGGGTCTTGCACTCAGCCTGGGCACTGTCCCTGAGCTTCTTTTTGCTCAAGCCTAGCACTCTACCACTTGAGCCATAGCACCACTTCCAGCTTTTTCTGTGTATGTGGTACTGAGGAATTGAACCCAGGACTTCATGCATGCTAGCCAAGCATTCTACCACTAAGCCACATTCCAGCCCCAAAAGATATTTTTTAAAGAAAAAGAAAAAACGGAGAAAAAAGAAGAGAACAAGGAGACGTTGCTAAGAAATCAGTCTTAGCAAAGAAGACATGGGAGGGAAGAAGAGACAAAGGAAAGGAAGAGAAGATAAAGGGAAGGAAGGAAGAAAGAGAGGAAGGAATGGGAAAGGAAGGAAGGGAGGGGGAAAGAAAGGAAAGGATGAAGCAGAAGGATCAAAGGAGGAGAGGAAGGAAAGGGAAGGGAAGAAAAACAGGAGAGGATGGAAGAGAGGAGAAGAAGGAAGGGAAGGGAGAGGAAAGAAGGGAGGGGGAGAGGAAGGGAGGGAGGAGGAGAGGAAGGGAAAGAGGGAGATCATCAGTAAAAGGATCTGATCTAGGAAACAGTTTCCACCAAGAGAACTGAGTTCCCACCACTGAGCTTCACACCAAGACTCCAAGAGAGCTCCTAAATGACAGAAAGTGCTTCTACCCCAAGACACCAACATTTCATAAGAGACATGAATAAGAAAGATAACAGAATGGTACGTGGCTCGTAGATTTTAATTAAGCAATAGATATTTCTTCAGTCTCCCCTCCTTAAAGTCCTCCTGATCCAAGCATCTGCAACCAGAGATCTAAGGTCCCGAGGCAGCCCTCGCAGCCTTCCCTCTGAGGACCCAGAGTTACATTTCTCAGCAGATAGGGTTTTCAAGTTTTCTTAACAACCATCTAATGACACATTAACCTTAAGGGAGTGGAACATCGTTTGCCGAGCGGAACAACTTCAAAAGGCTATTTTCTTCGTCGTATCAGAAAGCATGTTTTCTCAGAAAAATCTGGATTTATAATTTCCCCAAAAATGTCCCTGCATGTGGAAAGGGGTGACATCGGTCCGGAGGCATTGTGCTCATCAATTGCTTTGTTAAAGAGCAACTGCTTTGCGGGACTACTTAAAAGATATTTTTTTAAAAGAAAAAGAAGAAAGAAAGAGGAGGAGGAGAAGGTAGTAGGAAATCAATTTTAGCAATGAAGAAATGACAGGGAAAGAGAAATAAAGGAAAGGAGGAGAGAGGGGAAGGGAGGAGGAGAGGAAGAAAAGGAGAGGGAGAAGAGAGGAAGGGAGGGGATTGGAAGAAAAGGAGAAAGGGAGCAAGGGAGAAGAGGGGAAGGGAGGAGAGAGGAAAGAATGGAGGAAGAAAGCAAGGAAAAGAAGAGAGGAAGGAAGGGAAAGAAGAGTAAAGAAGGGAGTGGGGAAGAAGGAAGGCAGCAATGGAGAACTAATTGTTGAACTCTATTACTCGTAAGTTTTTCCCTCTTGTTTACCAAGTGATAATCATTGTCCTTTCTCATTTACCAAAAGTTACACCATGAGCAGAGTCAAGATTAAAATCTAGATTTTCTGAGGCCTCCATTTCCTGAATTTCCAAACATATGCTTCAGGGGAGTTTAGCAATTGCATAATTACCCATAATATATTTTATATACTAAGGGCATCTCATGTGGGCTTTGTATGTAACGAACAATAGCAATGTTGTTTTGAGTGAATAATACTCCAGTTAACGCCATTGTTACTAAGTAATTTACACTTAGGAAACCAAGAAGATCATTTAGAAATGTGTGCGTTGAAATCTGCCATACCTTGGTTATACAATATGCTTTTCATTATTGCACAATGTCTTCAAGAATGGAACTAATAAAGCCAAGATTTCACGGTGCCGTGTGCAGACTGGAAGTTTGATGTCATATTTCAGCCCGTGGTTGCTTCTATACAAGGAACAGATTAATCTATTCAATTGGAAGGAAAGACCACCCACGGCCTCTCTGTGTAGGTGAAGGTGTGAAAAAACAAGCTCACAATAATTTTCTCCCAGAATGAATGGAACCAATTGGCACATCTCCAAAACAAGCATGGCAGAGCCTAAAGTCAATGGACTCAACTCCTATTCTAGAAAACTCATGAACTCGCGTAAGTCCAATTAGCCAAACTATTGGAACTGTTGAGGAATCTTCCAGAGCAATGATTTTTTATTTCTTTGTTCCTATTAATCAGTGGGAAGTAAAGGCTGGTCATAGAGTGCATTCCTGTGTGTAAATTCCCAGCAGCTCAAAGACACACACCCCAGAGCACAGGCACACCCCAGAACACAGGCAGACCGAACCATGTGTACCTGGCAAAAGCATCCACAGACCTCTCAATGGCAGAATTACAGGAATCATCAAGAAATCTTCCTGATGCACATAACTTCAGCCCCATAGAACTCTAGTATCAGCTTTGTAAACGCTAAGCAAAATGGGGTCCGCCTCTCTTCATTTTCCATGAACAAAATCTGCCTTCATTCATTTATTTGTTCCAAGATAATTTTCATGCACACATACACATACATACCTATGCATAAACATACACCCATACATACACACACACACACACACACACGAGGCCACATGTGGCCATCATTCTTGCTGTTTGGATTGTTAGCCCAATTGTCACTCTATTCCAGAAACTTGGTGTTGTTCCTGCTACTACAGTGCATGAGGAACACGCGCATAGAAGCCGAGACTTGCCCAAGTTCATGTGCTTAGGAAGTCTGAGCTGGGTAGGATTCCAGCTCTTACCTGCAGACCCTTGCTCTCCCACAGTTGCAAGCCGCTTTCTACACAGAGTTTCCCCAATGAGGTAAGAGCAACCACGGGCACTACTGGAAAGCCGGGCAGAGTCTGTGTGCCACACCTACACCCCATCCATGCCTACTCCTCACGGAGCACTTAGTGGGCCCTCACATTGCACATAGTGGGTCTTCACACTGCTCTAGTGCCTGACAGGTTGCTGACTCGCAACCGTCACCAAGACAACTCCTAGTACCATCTTCAGGCACCAGATGAGAGCAGTGCAGCCAAGAGGGGTTAAGTGACTTCCTCTAGGCCGCACAGATAGGAAAGCCAAACTTGGAGATTCAAACCCAGGTCGACTGACTCCAGTGTTTGTGACTTCTGCGTTACATTACCTCAAGGGTTCCTCCATCCACGTCAAGGATCTTTACTTGGTGACAGAAGCCACCCCCCCCCGGGGGCCAGCTTTGGACAAGCCCTGGGCCCCCAAGAGTTAACAACACTGTGGTCCCTCCTGTATTGTTGGGACAGAAAGAAATGACGTGGGGCAGGCAAGGATCCTGGTTTACAGCCAGTGGTGGGAAAACACTGCCCAGGTGTAACTGGAGGACCAAACTCCCCAGCCAGAAAGGCTCCTCAGAGGGGAAGGAAACAGACTGGCCATTGGCTCCTCTGTCTGATTTTGCATCTCAGCAGGCCCCTGGCTGGCTGGCTTTGAATAAGTCATGACCCCATGACAACAAGAAAATCATCCTAGACTTCTGTGCTCACTAGAAATAGGTCGGAAAGCACCAAGCAGAGTGCTGGTCAGGCCGTCGACGGCTATATGTCCCGATTTCCCTTCTCATCAGCCTGAACAATTGCTGGTGGAATAAGAGCTAAGGCTCCATCGATTCCCAGTCTTCTTGGAGTCAAACCCAACCCTGCCGGAATGCTGGGGGAGGGAGGAAGGGGGGTGAAACAAAGCCATGTATGTTTAGTGTCTGCTCTCAAGCGGTGTAGAAGTCAGGACAGGGTTGGTCATGCTGAAATAACAAAGAAGATTCCAAATGCCCTGAGAATATAGGAAAAAGTGTGTGTGTCTCACTAATGTTACGTGTTATGATGATGATGGACTCCATGCTACTCCTGCCATAGACACTCCTCATCCAGAAATCTGGTGGAGTTGGGGTGCGGGGGGCGGTGGTGGAGGGGACTGAAGTGCCTTTTGCTGACTCCGAAATGGCTGACACCAAACAAAGCACAATGGCGCCTCTAGCTCCTGACAGCACTTCCGCTCCGACGTGATGTGTGTGATTTCCACCACATACTAACGTCTATGGCAAGTTACACGACCACCTTTTACTTTGAGGGGATGGCAAAAAGCACCTTACCAAGTGCCCAGAGAAAAGCAGAAATACTCTAAAGCAGCACCCACACGCACCACAAGCTGCATAGAAAGGTGCTCTCAGCCAAAGCATGGGCTCCCATGCCCAACTGGGGAAAAGAAACCCCAGCAAAGACAGGGGCAGGTGACTGGGTACCAGCTTATTCTTTTATGTTAGAAGTCCTCAATCTTTTGAGCATCTCAAAAATTTCCAAGAAAGTAATCATCCTGGTAAGGAAGGCAGAACTCAGCTTATAAAGCCCAGCATCTCAGAACCAAAGAGATCATCTACCGTGCATGATTTCTTGGAACTTTCATGTTTTACCTGAAAATGTCATGTGAATTTCATACATTACCATCGATCTCTGTGTGTTTTCATGTCCACACTGGTGCTTCTAGAAGGTACATAGAGCTCTGTCACCTCACTGTGGCCCAAGTGGTAGGAAAAAAAAAAAGCTCAGGGACAGTACCCGGGCCTTGAGTTTAAGTGTACATGCGCATGCACACGCAGACACACACACACGCACGCACACACACACACACACACACAACTATCCACCACTTACTAAGCTCCATTTGGCCAGCACATCCTCCCACTGTGCTGAGAAAGGACAGCGTGAGAAGGAATAGAGGCTATGTATGGCTGATAGGTTTGGGTTTTTTCTTGAACGGCTGGGAAACCTCCCTTTCCCTCACTGCAACTAGGTTCCCTTCCGCTTCCAGCTGCAAAGGAGAACCTCCAGCTTCAAGTGTGAGTCGCTGGCACAAAGCTCTGGCTCCCTTGTCAGAGCAAACATCCAGAAGACAAGTCATCATGCATCCCAGAAGCACTCTGCCCACTGAGCGCAGGCTCAGCGTGGTATGCACCCAAAGGCTCACCATGAAGTAGCCTGGGGTCACAGGTCAGCCCCATGACCATGGGACTCAAATTGAAACGATGCACTAACTGTACTTGGCATGTGGGCCTTTGGAGTGTCTAGTCATGAATCAAGCCAGGAATACAAAATATGCAACAAAGACTTGGGCCACATGCAGTAGCTCCCACATACATCCATGCTCCCAGCCACTTGGGAGACAGAAATAGGAGGATCTCAGCTTGAAGCCAGCCTGGACAAAAAGGCTCCAAGACTGTGTCAAAAACAAGCTAGGCATGGTAGTCTATGCTTGAATCCCAACTACTTAGGAGGCAGAGGTAGGAGGATCACAGCTTGAGGCCAGCCAAGGCAAAGTTAGTGTAAGACCCTATATAAAAACAAGAAAAAAGGATCGGAGGCACAGATCCATGGTAGAGCATTGCCTAGCAATTGCGAACTACTGCGTTCAATCCCTAGTAGCAATCACCAAAGAAGAGGACAATGCTGTCCACCCACTTCAAAGCCAGGATGGAGAGGGAGGAGAAGGCCAGAGCTCTCGCCTGGCTGGCAGCAATGGAGGCTCCACAGGGTCTTCACCAGCCCGCCCGTGCCAGTGTGACAGGGACCCTGGAGGCAGGTTTCTGGCTCAGCTGCAGGGGAAAATGTCTCACAGAAGAATCAGCTCCACCTGTCAATTCCATTTCCAAAGACAGACAGCACTTCTCCGCACCGCAGCTCAGCACCGAGCCTCCGCCGGTGACTTCTTAAGATTCAGATCAAAGGTGGTCTTACAAACACGGAGAGGATGTCACAATTTAAAAAGAATTAAAAATAGATACAGTAATGGGAAACTTCAAACCGCTGAATATCCAAAAAGCAAAACTTAACACATGACAACTTGAAGGAGAAATGTTTGCAACTTGGATGACAAAGTGTCAGCAACATGAATGCAGTTTAATTCATACAAACCGATCTTACATGTACATCTCTCTCTCTCTTTTTTTTAAGAAGAGAGAAGTCACCGAGGAAGTACAATCCTGAGCTATTTCTAAAACATCTTACCCTCACTGGTAACGAGGAATACAAATGAAAATCAGATGTCATTTTCTCCTGACTGCCATTTTTCCCATTTTCTATGCTACTCCATAGCGCCCCCTGGTGCTAGAGCACAGGCATGTCTCTCAATGTATAAAAGTAAATTCCAGGAGTGTCATTTAGGAAGATGTTCCCACAGCCCGAGAAGATCATCCCCTTCCATCCCATAATTCACCTCTAGGAATCTATCCTAGGAAAAATCATCAGAAATGTGGAGCGAATAATTCAATGTGTCAACCTAAACAGCAAAATGATGAAGAAAATTTAAAGGGTAGTTCAATAAAAAATTAAATATGGTGTGAAAGGTATGACACTTTCAAGAATTAGTTGGTACTGTAGGAAAAGGTTCAAGATAGAATATCAGTGAAAAAAAGGCAAACTCTGGGGTTTGAACTCAGGGTCTTAAGCTCACAAGTGTTCTACTATGTGAGCCAGGCTTCCCACCCTTATTTCCTTGGTCTTTTTTTTTTTCAGATAGAGTCTTGAGCTTTTTTTATTTTTGAGGGGGGGGGGTCCGGTCGTGGGGCCTGAACTCTGGGCCTGGGTGCTGTCCCTCAGCTCTTCAGCTCAAGGCTAGCGCTCTACCACTTGAGCCACAGCACTACTTTCAGCTTTTTTTTTCTTTTTGCTTATGTGATACTGAGGAATTGAACCCAGGGCCTCATGCATGCAAGGCAAGCGCTCTACCACTGAGCCACCTTCCCAGCCCTTGAGCTTTTTTTCCTAGAGCCATTTCAAACCTTGATCCTCTACCTATGCCCACTTCACAGCTAAGGTTACAGATGTGAGTCACAATGCCCAGTCTGGTTTTCTAGATAAGGTTTCTATTGTTGTTGTTGTTGTTGTTGTTGTTGGATGGGGAAGGCTGGGCTGACCTCAAATGTCAATTCTCCCATCTCTGCCTTCCAAGCAACAGGCATGAAGCAGCATGGCTTCATAATAAAGTATTATTCCAGCATATGTATACACATATTCATGTGTTCATACATTTGAGATTATATATACATATATATAGTCTCATACTCATGACAATGATTATCTCTGAATAGTTGTATTCTATTTTCCAAACTAACATAGATAGATAATAGATATTTAGATACTTAGATATTTAGATAAACAACATATATACGCATGTGTGTATGTGTGTATGTACACATAAACATCTTCATTTTTATAATATCATTGCAAACAAAGGTGGCAGGCAAAATTCTGCAAATTCTAATTGCACAAACTCTCTCCCTCTGCGTATCCAGCCCTGGGGTAGTAGCACCACACTACGCTGAGTGACCGTCTTTGGCCAGCCATTTGATGTAAACAGGCTCGATGGCACTTGCTTGCCCTGCGAGCCATCTTTACTCCCTGCTCCTGGAATCCCAGGACTGTGGAAAGCCGGGTGGCCCTCTTGAATAGGGGAAGACACACGGCACAGGTGCCCACCTGACAGAGCACCGACCTGCTCACCAAGCAGGCCAGCAGCTGCCCACAGACGCATGAGTGAGCCCAGCCAAGGTCAGCCATAAAACCACCCCGCGGAGCCCAACTCAAACTGCAAACCCACAGACTCATAAAACAAATAAATTGTTGTTGTCTTAATCCATTAAGCTTTGGAGTGGTTTGTTATGCAGCTAAAATGAAATGATATAGGGGGAAATATACTCTGGGAGTAAAATGGACAATTCTTCTTCCGTGGGTCCATGTAGCATCTCTGATTCTAGGTTGTTATCTGTGATATGACAACAATGTGGCAGGCTTCACTAGTGGTTGTGAAACTCAAATCAGCGGATGCTCAGGGAAGTCGCTGACACACAGACTCAGTAAAGGAATAAACGAAGTGAATCTAAATTACTGCTACTTGTCAGTAGTTGCTGGGGAGAATTTAAGAACATGAAGAAGAAATGAGTCCGATGCCTCCGTCTCCACTACGTAGGAGTGGGTTTACATTATTTTAGCATTTGTAATAGTTCATTACTATGAGCAGTGGTTAAAGGATAAAGCCTCAGGCCAGAATTTCAGTTGACCTCGTGTTAGAGATGTGTTGTGCACCCTCTTCCTCCAGCTTAGAATTTGTGGATAGACATCTAATCCTCCACAGCAGGAGGAGGAGGAGCCTTTGGCAGGGTCATGAGGTCACGGGGGCGGAGCTCCATGGATGAGATCTGGGTCCTTTTAAGAAGAGGCCAGTGAGCTAGCTCTTCTCTTTCCCCTACATGAGTATTATTTTATTTTTTTTTTTTTGTCGGTCGTGGGGCTTGAACTCTGGGCCTGGGTGCTGTCCCTCAGCTCCTCAGCTCAAGGCGAGCGCTCTACCACTTGAGCTACAGCGCCACTTCCTCCCCTACATGAGTATAGCAAGAAGTGAGCTGTCCACAGTCCAAAACTAGGGGCCTCAACCATGTTAACACCCCAATCTTAGGCTTCCAGCTTCTGGAACTGTTGGAAAAAGTCTGTTTTTTCAAATTTCTTTATTGTGATTATAAAGGGGATGTACAGAGGAGTTGTCACATAAGTCAAGTGATGAGTACATTTCTTTTGGACAATGTCACCTTCTCTTGCTCTGTTTTTCCCTCCATCCCTGCCCACAAGTGGTATAGTTCATTTTCAACAAAGTGACTAGTGAGTGTCACTGCTGCATTTGTTCACCTTTTTCCCTCCATTTCTGTATCCCCCTTACCATCCCAAAGACAGATAAATGGAAAAGCAGGACAGAAAGAAAAGAAAACAAAACCAGCAACAAATAAAAAAAAGAAACCTCTTGTTTCCATTTCCTGGAGTTCGTTTTGATAACTACTTTTGTACATGATCAGATGTACATAGGCATAAAAAGTTTCTACTTCTATAAGCCACCCACTCTGTGGTACTTGGCCTAGCACCTAAATGGGCTCGGGCATATCCTAACTTATTCATTGAGATTTTCACATCTTTACTAATTCCTTGTTGGTAAACTAAGTAATACCAAACTAATTCCTTACACCTGAGGTATCGGGACTAGAGAAGCGCTCAGGCTCACTGCTATGTTAGGGCTAAAGCTAAAAGCCCAGTCTCTCCACCTGCACCTTTACAAATTAGGGCCCACCTCCTTCTCCCGCCCACAGCCTATAGCAGGCCTCATGCTCAGTCCTCCAGCCTAGTCAAGCAACCCAATAATATTCTCTTTTTATCATGTGTAATAAAACTTCTAACTATCATGTCATGAACATAATCATATATGATGGCAGTACAAACACATACTTGATGTGGGATATGTGTATCACATCATGGTAAGATATACTTTATCAACAACATAAACCACACTGACAAAACTGATCCAGTTTAATGAAGGCAATGAGTTAGCAGAGAAACGATTGGATTTCTTGTTTAATGTACAGCTTGCTCCTCAGTAGTAAGATTATTAAGTAAATTAAAAATCATATGAAATTATGAATCGAGTAAAATTTACATGATTGTACATCAAGTGAAATTATTAAGCGAAATTATTTTGCTTGATTTATTTATAGATTGATATTCTTGAGCCAGCCTACTGAGCTTCTACGTCTTAATTATGCTGTTCCCTCTGCGGGGATGTCCTTTCTACAGTCAGACTCCTGCCCTGTCTCAGCACTCACCCCGGGAAGCTTCCCGAGAGGCTAGATAACAGGAGTGTCTCGCTCTCTCGTGCCCCACAGGGTCCTTCTGGAGCGGAGGCTAGGCCAGCGGCCTGCACAAGTGACTTGCTCAGGCAAGGGGAGGGGGTCTCGAACAGCCAAAGTCCTGGTAGATGAGCGCGAAAGAATCCACAGAACTGTCCCACCTTGACCCAGGGCCTGTCTGGTCTTCTAAATCCCTACATCAATCACGATAGATGCCTTCCTCGTAGGGCTGGGGAGAGAGGACCGTACACAGCTCCCAGTATTTCTAAGCTGCACCTTCTAAGCAAAGTAGTTTCAAGGGATAGAAGAGCCAAGGCACCAACCGCTGTCTACCACAGTCCACCCTCTGCTTTACCTTTCACCTTTGTTTCTCACACTATGCTCACTCCACTAAAGCACAGCCTCCTCCAGAATCTTATTGGTTCACTCTATGTAGGCATAGCTTCCTCCAGATTCTGATTGGCTCACTCCATTTAAACACAACTGCCTGTAGATTCTGATTGGTTCATCCTCCTTAAGCACAGTCTCCTCTAGAATCAGATTGGTTCATTCCACTTAGGTCCAGGCTCCTCGGGGTTCTAATTGGTTCACTTTGTTAGATATAGCTTCCTCAGTATTCCCATTGGCTCACTAAACTCACCTTCTTTGGGATTCTGGGGAACTTAAAAGAGGACTGAGGCCCTATCACTGTGCAGGTCCTACAGTAGTTATCTGAAGCTCATTATCTCCCCATTCCACTGCCCATACTAAACTTCCCAGCACATCAGCAGCCCCGTGTGGAGTTCCTTGTGGAAGAGGAAATGGGACTCTTCACCAGAGAAGGTCCAAGCTCTAATCCCATGCCCTTATTAGGTTAGAGCTGTGGAACTTGCCTATTTACTGCTAGAGTTTTGTGTTTGGGAATGCCTGAGGGGTCACCTTGATGCCAAACACATTTCTCCCAGCTCTTATCAGGAAGCATTAGAAGTAGCCATCTGCATTTCCTCATGAACAAAGGGGCCAATCACTCCTGCCATATAGTAACTCCTTTCCTGATAACCTATTGGCACAAGGAGCCCAAAATAACCCGGCAGCAGCCGCAGCTTTGAGTTTGGTGCATCTTGCTGCAGCTTCTGATGGTAACATCTCTCTAAGAAACAAGACTTTGGACTCCCCCCCCCAAGACCTAGCATCACAGGAACAAACACAAGTCCCCACAGAAGCAGGGCAGCAGGGACCTGTGGAGACTTGTGTCTCCCTGCCAGCTCCTGGGTGCCTGCGGTCTACCTATTCTACAGCATGACTTATCCAGGCACTATGTATACCAGCAGCTATTTTTTTTCAGGCCCCTTTACCAAGGGCTTCTTGAGGAAGGGGTCTGTTTTTGCTGATCTCTATACACTTGAGAAAATAACCCACATTGTCTAACATACAACTAAGGTAAAGGAAGGTACTTTCTTATACCACGCATGGCATACCTCTGGATGGCATGGCTTGAATTCATCATACAAAATAGTGACTATGGGAACAATGGATCAGCATTTCAAATTTTAAATTGGGACAATCTCAGGATGCCCGCAAAAAAAATAAAATAAAATAAAAACAGTAATGACAACAACAAATACCAGCTAGCTAATGGTGCTAAAGAGCTGGCAAAACTAGAAAAACCCTAAGAAATCTATCAGGAAGAGGGAAAGGAATACCAGGATTTCCAAGAGTGCCGACCCTGGTTAAAACAATAAATGATAACAATCAGACGGAGGAGATGAGACTCATTCCCTGGCCAGCCACGGTTCTCCTTATTTGGAAACTGGGACAGAGAGAATGTTACCAGGGGTTGCAACCTTGAGGTCTCTGTGCTTAGAACCAGAATTTGTACAGGTTCTGAGGGTGAGGGATACTGAGGAAGTTCCAAATCCACAGGGTTGAAGCCCTGTGAAGCAATTCATGAGACAGGGGAAACAAGGGGTGGGGGGCAGGGAGGAGGGAAAGGAAAGCAGTCATGTTCATCATTCACCCTGACCTTCCAGGAATCTGCTGACAGACACAAAGTGTTGTGTGTGACTTTCTGCCTGGAACCTGGAGTGGCTGCAGCCTCTCAGAGAAGGGAAGGAAGGAGCAGAAATGGGGGGGGGGGGGAGTTGGGGAGGGAGTTGTGTCCAGGGAGTTGTTGGATGCCATCCGCTGGTAGCAAAAAGAACTGCACATGCCCTCTGCCAAGAAGGTGAAAGGACTTGAATGTACAAGAGATCCATTTCATACCTTTGATGAGCCAGATGCCGCTCTGTGCCCTTTGCCTCCTCTGAATGTGGCGTTCCTGTGAGAGAAGAATGTCTATGCCTGTCTTACCATGGGAAACTGAGGTTCAGTGATGATTCACTTCACCAAGAGCAAGAATAGACCGATTGGTGGCTACTGAATAATCAGTCTGTGTTCTGAACTCAGAGTGGTTGGAAGCCTTCCTGGATGTAAATGCTAGCTGCATGCATGGCTGAACGAAGTCGGGCTAATGTGTCCTTTTGTATTAAGTCTGCAGGAATCCAATGGAATCGGAAGACGAGAATGCAAAGATAAGAGTGGTAGCTGCGGTCTGGGCTGGTTCCATGGAATGAATGCCCAGTGCCTGACCCGCCCTGCTCCCTTTCAAGCTGCAGCAGGACAAACACTTCAAAGCCCAGGCAGATTTCACTCCTTCCTGACCTCTGTCCAGCACTCAGCTTGTCCTCAAGTGGCCACACAAGAAAGAAAGCAGAGCTGGGGCTGCCCAGGCAGGCACTGGACTTCAAAGAGATTCAAACCAGCCCAAGGTGATAGGTAACTGACCACGGGTTCTGAAGAAAGGGCCTCTGCTCCTGAGCTACTTCACGCCAGCCACCCGATGCTTTCTGCTCAAAGCAGGACCCTGGTTCCCTCAAACATCAGGCGACATTCCAACACATCAAGCCTTTTCAGATGGACTCTCTCTACTCATCCATCCATTCCCTCCCAACCTCACCCCTTCCCCAAACACTGGGGCCTCTCTTCACATGAACATTCCTGCTCAGGGGTGAAACTGTACCAGTGGCTGACTCCTTCCAAAGCCAGCCTCGACATCCCTAAACACTGGGATCTTCTGACATTTGGAATCTTTGTAATTCTTTGGCCTCCCTTGGGCCAACTTCTATTCAACCTTCCAGGCCCTGGCATGAAATTTGGATTTAATCTCTTAAATCCCTCAATTGCTATGTGCTGTGTGTGACTTTGGCCAAGAAGCCCATTTCCTTGTGGAAGTGTCCAATGGCTCTTCCTAGTGCTGATCATCATGACAGCTGTGGCACATGGCAGATTCCAGGGCAGCCGGCCTCCACGTGGAATTCTCACCCTCCTTCATCCCACCTTCTCTTAGGCCCAAGAAGTCTGGCCAGAGAGGCTTCATAGGCTCTTGGCCACAGAGCCAGGAAGCCGAGGCACTACCCAAAGACGACTCTGGACCAGCACCAGAATCCCTCGGTCATTTTCAGAATAGATCCAGCTGCCACCAGCTGACAGTCACCACACCCACATGCCAGGCCAGCCACGTGCTGGGTCCCAGATAACCATCTCCTGGCTCCATCAGAGCCCGCTCCAGAAAGCAGACCTTCCCAAGAGTGAGCTACAAACCTGTCAGCAGGCGCTGGGAATGCCTCCCACGGGAACAGCTCGCCCTTCTTGGGTCACAGGCGCGGTTCCAAGAGAGCTGGGCACACAGCGCCGCTGGAGGCCGGCCCAGCCAGCGCACACTCGCCCGATTGTGTGGGAACCCGGGGAGAAACAGTATCCGCTCTGAGATGCACAAACTGGCCATCGACCCCCCCAGCCCCCCTCACAGGTGGCACCGTGGGGATTGTTAACAGGGGCCTGTCCAGGACAACCAGATACTGTTCCACAGAGGGCCCAGGGCCTTCCCACGCTCTCCCGTCCACTTTCACTAAAGAAAGAAAATCAGCAAGTGGAATCAAAGGAGCACCGTCCTTGTAAAGCCTCAACAGGAACTTCATGGCAAGCCCCTCCCACCCTCAGCGTCCAGGGGTTGGGGTAATAGGCATCGTCTCCACTTCACAGAGCCGCGAAGAACCCGACACTCATGGCCACCCTCCTCGCTCAGCCTCCAAGACTCAGCACTCCTCTCCAAGCACCCTTCATTCCTTTGTCAAACACCACCAGGCTCGCCGGGTAGGGGTGGCTCACGCTTGTAATCCTCGCTACTCAGGAGGCAGAGATCTGAGGATCACCATTTGAATGCAGTTCCAACAGCGCAGTCTGCGAGACTCTGATCTCCAATTAGCCAGCAAAAAGCTGGAAGTGGAACTGTGGCTCACGTGGTTGAGCACCATCCTTGAGTGAAAAAGCTAGGGAACTGCACACAGGCCCCGAGTTCAAGCCCCAGTACTGCTACCAACTACAACAACAAAATAATACCACGCACACTCAGGACTCACTGAGTACCTCCGATCGCCACGGCTCAGGCCCACTGGAAATGTGTCCACACTGTGTGGAGATGGGGCCCGGCTAGGAGAGGCGCCATCTGCTTGAAGGTGGCTCTTCCTGGTGAACTTACCTAGTCTTCTCACAACTGTGGACATCTTCGGGGTGTCACCTGCTCCCCCGTGCTCCAGGTGTAGGCGGGAGAGGCAGTCCACCGCATTGTGACTCTTCCTGCATTCCCTCAGACAGCTGTGGGAACCTGTGAAGGGATTGTCACCATCACCAGGCTGGAACAGAGAAACCCTGCCTGGCCCTGGCACCAGCCTTGGCTTTGAGCCACGGGTCCATTAGACACACCGAGCTTGACCAGACAGCAGTGATCAATGAACCAGAATCAGGAGAGCAGTCACCGCACCGCCCTGATACTGCTCCATCCGTAGCTTCACTGCAGACACAAACGGTACCTGGGTGAGTTTGGGGGAGGTGGGGCGGGGGGGTTGTTTCATTTTATGCTGGTACTGGCATAAAACTGAGTTTTTTCACTCCAAGTGGGTGTTCTACTACTTGAGCCACGTGCTCCAAGATAAGAGTCTCACAGGTGGGTCTGCCCATGCTGGCTTTGAACCATCACCCTCAGATCTCAGCCTCCTGAGTAGCTAAGATTACAGGCATGAGCCTCTGGCACCCGGCCTGGGCAAGTTTTTAATGCTATGTTGGGGGCCATGACATGATAGAAAAATGGCGGGAAAATGTCTCCCACCAGGAGACACGTAGAAATGCCCCCCCTCCTGCATGGCCGCCAGGAACTGCTCCCTCCTGGGAGGTGGACAGTAAACCGGTGTATGAAGAAAAAGACTTGCTGGGAATGCATCTAGATAGTTTTTCAAAAGTACAGCGGAAGCAGATTTAATATGGATTGAATCCTCATTCTCAGGAGGTTTTACATAAAATCATATCTAGTCTGTAGGACACACCAATGAAGAATTGCCACCTCCAACTTACAGACAAGAAGCTGAGACTCGGAGATTCACTAACACATTCCAAACCAGTCCTCACCCCACAATTCAGCAGCACCATAAAAACCAAACTGGGAAAGATCTTGAAATAGAAAAAAATTAAATTAGTAGGAGTTCTATCTAGAGGTTTCTTCCAGGCTATCTGTGAGTCTTTGAGCTGACTTCATACTGCAGAAAGCTGACAGGAATGTAAGTATGGAAAGGCAAATGAACTTTGGCTCCTGGAGATACCGTTGGCCACTGCCCTGTAGTTAGCCACTTGCTCTGAATGTATCTGCAAACTCCCTTCCAATCTGCAATTGTCTATATTTCTATGTTCTTTGAATTCTTCATAGAATTTGTTTTTATAATTTGCTAGTACCTTCATTAATTAATGAGTTAAATAATACCTTTGGAATATATTCATTGCATAGTTCCACAAAATCATGATTTTTAAAACTATTTAGGATTCAAACTCAAGGTTGCTGATTCTACTTAACACACACACACACACACACACACACACATCAATGCTGATCAGGAGATGTTATTAAGCTCTCCTCCAAAGGCAATTTACCATGGTTGAAAACAATTTTTTAAGTGAGCTCAGAAATACAGCATGTGCTTTGCATATTTAAGGACCTAAATTCAATCCCCAGTATATGCATACACAAAAATAAGAAAGAAGGAAAGAAAGAAAAAAGAAAAGAAAGAAAGAGAGAGAGAGAGATGAGGAAGGGGAAGGAAGGAAGGAAGGAAGGAAGGAAGGAAGGAAGGAAGGATGAGTTTTCTGTGCTTTCCTGGCTCCACCTCGACCCAGTCCATAAAGCTTCAGCCCTATGTGTTCATGTTTCTCAGGGTGAACTGGCACGTGATCGGACTAAACATGCAAGCCGGATTGAGGTGAACCAAACTGAACCTGAGCCCACCTGCCTATACCTATCCAGAAATATCTGCCTTCCCACAATGCAGTGCTCTGAATGGTCTTCCAGAAATAGCCCATACAGAAATACGAAGCAACCCTAGGACACCACACACACACACACACACACACATATAGTGGAATTCTATGGCTCCATCAGAAAGAATGACACTGCCCTATTTGTTAGGAAATGGAAAGACTTGGAAGAAATTATATTAAGTGAAGTAAGCCAGACTCAAAGAAACATAGGTCCCATGGTTTCCCTTATCTACAATAACTAGTAAATGTCTAGGACTAGCAGAAAAGCTATGTACATATGACCATATAGCCTGATGCTAAACGAAATGAACCCCAAGATAGGGACACAATAGGTTTTATCTTTGTTGTTGTTTTTAATGTACTTATAATGTACTATGTAATTTTTTTGTCTCTTTGTATGTTCTTCCCACACGGTATAACCCCTGTTTTCACTGTATTTGATTCCGGTGCCCTGAATCTTGTATATACATTATTTTAATTTGGGGAGGGGAAGGGGAATAACAAAATGCTGAAACAAGGATACAGGTTGACCCCTTGTAACAATGGCGGGGGCGGGCAGAAGGGATGGTAGGGGGAAAACCAAGGAGTGGGTAACAATGCTCCATAGGTAATATACTCACTACCTTACGCATGTAACTGTAACCCCTCTGTACAGTATCTTTACCATAAAACATATGTCTTTTTTTAAAATATGGTGCAACTGAAGACAATTAACTAAAATGTCCTCTCATTTGTGGACGACTCTTCCCGGAATAAGCAGGTTGTTGGCTATCTTGGGCCCTGCTCTTTACCAGCTTCAGACCCAAACCAATGGCGTGGTGCGATGTTGCCGCATCCTGAGCTGTAGACTCAGTTGCACAAGTGTGCCTATCTGGGGGACAGAACAGTTATTAATTAAATTAACTCCTCCCTCACACTGTTCTGAAAACACATCCTGGCTTTATTTCACACTGTAAATAAGTTCAACCATGTCGTCAAAAGCCATTCTGGAGAGATTTAACAGAGATTTGATCCCAGCCGCTCTGAAAAAAATGCTTCCAAATGTGAACACTTGAGCCTAGCTGGCCTTTATTTATTTATTACTCCTAGGTAGGAATTAAGAGTCCAAGTCATTTTCTATTCAAGTTTCTCCTTCTGCTGGGTGCTAGAGAGAGGGGTTTGGGTAAAAGTAGGTTTCTGATGCATTTCTGCTGAAATCCTACCTTCCGCTGGCTCGCTGGCTATCATGCTTTTAAAACATTTGTATCTCATGGGTTCTATCTTTCCAAAACTCCACTGAGCCAAAATTATCCCTAGCTTACAAAAGTTAGGAAGCTCAAGCAAATTCCACGTCCCTCTGTAGATTCTTCCAAACAGAATTATGGTGGTTGGACAAATTCATTGCATAATTCAGATCCCAGGAAAACATCTGAAAGGTAACAGGACACGAGAGAATAAGGAAAATAAGAGGGAAGCCATGAAAAAGGCAAACATTTATGATGACAGCCTTCACAAACGCCAGTATATCTAGACAAGTGTTGGGAGTGACTTTTTTCTAATTATCTTTAAGTAGGCCCAATGAGTTACGATTTAACACAGCAGTTTCTGAGTGCAACGCATTCAGTGTCCCTCCCGTGGTCCCTCCAGTGACGGCTTCCAATGGCTGAGCTCTGGACCATGGCCGAAAGCTTCAGAAGTCTTAAGAGTCTTCCTCTTTGAAAAAGAGGCACCTGTCAGCCGGGCACCAGTGGCTCACGCCTGTCAGCCTAGCAACTCAGAAGGCCGAGATCTGAGGATCGTGGTTCAAAGCCAGCCCAGGCAGGAAAAGTTCATGAATAACCAGAAGTGGCACTGTGGCTCAAGTGGTAGAGTGCTCACTTTGAGCTGAAGAGCACAGGGATAGCGCCCAGGCCCAGAGCTCAAAACCCACGACCTATGAGAAAGAGAGAGAAGGGGGAGGCATCTGTCTGCGTTTTCAAAGAAATCTCATTTCTGACTCCCCAGGAGTCTTGGGACCTAATGCTGAACCAAAGTATTGGATCTGTCTCTAATCCCTCCTGGTGACAGAGTGTGACATGTTTATTGTTAACTTTTGTTGTTTTTGTTTTTGTTTTTTGCTTATGTGGTGCTGAGGAATTGAACCCACAGCCTCATGCATGCAAGGCAAGCGCTCTACCACTGAGCCACCTTCCCAGCTATTGTTAGCTTTTGCTTTCCTAATAACTCCCTTATTTTTTTTCTGCTCTTTTATGTTTCTCAAAAGATAGATTGTCCTAGCAGAGAACGACAAAGGCTACATGTTGTCCTTCATATGAGGAAGTGAGAACTCATTTTTTAATAAACATATAAGTAAATACTTTGGTAAGTATGCAGGGTACATTAATGTATTAGCAGAAATAGGGTTGTACTGTTCATAAAGAAATGGGAAGACCTGGAAAAATGATGTTAAGTGGAGTAAGTCAGTCCCAGAAAGACAAAGGATGCATGTTTTCCCTTGTGTGCAGAAGCTAGGTTTAGTTTATAAGCTTCTAAGTGTGCAAGTGTGGGCGGCATGCAAGTGTATACAAATGTATTCATTGAACATGGCAGATTCAAGGGAGATCTCAAATAGTGCAAGTCCTTAGAAAGGCAAACACAAAGTTCAAGAAAACACACACCAGGAATCCTGTACTTGAAAGAGGTGGGGTGGGGTCAAGGGGAAAAGGGTGGACAAATGAGGGGTGGGGTCAAGGGGAAAAGGGTAGAGAAATGAGGAGGAGAAGTGGAAGATGCAGTTAAGGCTGGTGAAAGGGTGGCACTGGCCAAGATGCATCAGAGTCAGAGGCTGAAGAACGTCAACTCCTTGGTACAGTTCCTTAACGCAGTTTGTTTTTAAGTTGAGTACCTGACACAGACACAGACACAGACACACACACACACACACACACACACACACACACACACAAAGGCAGACCGTCTTTTGTAAAATAACCCCTCTGCCCCGACCCACAAAGTTGTCTATCTTTCTAGAGATAAAATCCACTCACAGTGCTGTGGTTAAACCCACAGTCTGGGACTTTCAGTTCCACAAGGCCAATCAGTTTATGATGTAAACACCTGCAAGTCAATTGGACCCCATGTGGGCACCTAGAGTCAGACTCCACTGACCTGGTCTGGGACGGGGTTTGGGCACACACCATCTGCACTATCCCCCTTCCCGACTGATTTGATGGCACAGCCCATGATAAGAATCATAGCTGCTGAGACCCACAAGGTAGGTCTCCAGCCTCTCTTGAGTAGCAGCCACAGCTGCCATTTTGGGGGAGGGCACCAAAGTCGCTGTGTCATGTGGCATAAGTGGAGTTCAAGGTGCACAGAGAGGGGTTCTGGCAGGGTGTGCACCCCCCAGAGAACCCCACCTTCACCGGGTGCCGGTGGCTCACGCCTGTAATCCTAGCTTACTCAAGAGGCTGAGATCTGAGGATCACCGTTCAAAGCCAGCCTGGGAAGGAAAGTCCATGAGACTCTTCTCTCCAATTAACCACCAGAAAACCAGAAGTGGTGCTGTGACTCAAAGTGTAGACACTACCCTTGAGCAAAAGAGCTCAGGGAAAAGCCCAGACCTTGAGTTAAAGCTCCACCAGACAAAAAAAGAAAAAAAAGGAATCTCCCCTTCCTGGGAAACATACAAGGTGTGTTCTCAAAGAATTCTAGCCTCAGTGTGTCAGAGTTATCATCTACTCCATTTCCATCCTTTGGTGGGATGGTTGGACAAAATGAACAGCAATGGGTTTCCACCTCTTTTGTGTGTGCTAATTCTGAGGCTGAACATTATTCTGAGCTTTTTTGCTCAAGGTTACAGCTCTACTACTTGAGCCATAGCTCCATTTCCAACTGTTTTGTTGCTTAATTGGAGATATGAGTCTTACACACTTTCCTACCTGGACTTGGCTTCAAATCTCAGTCCTTAGGTCTTAGCCTTCTGAGTAGCGAGGAGGACAGGCTGAGCCACTGATGCCCAGCTCTTCGCATCACTTTTTACAGTTTCTGCTGGTGGTAGATCTCTCTCTCTCTTCTCCTGCCTCCTGCTGCCCAGCGTTGTTTCCATTGGCCACCTCCGGCGACCTCATCACTATTCCTGAAGACGCCCAGCCACCCCCACACCTTCCCTAAAACCAATACCAATAGAATACAGGATGAGGTTGCTACTGCAGATCCCAGGATGCCATAAAGAAACTACAAACCAAAACATGAAACTCCAGGTAAAATTCCACTTCTCTAAAGCACACAGCTGCTGCCACCGAAGCCCGGATGGCTCTGGTCTGGGGTTTGCTCTAACCTGAGTCCCGTCCCTCCTCGCTCAGTAGTCAGGGCATGCCAGCCCCTGTCACAGGCCTCAGAATCCCACAGCCTCTCCGCATGGACATGGGCCTCCTGAATCCAAATGGGATCTGGAAGGCCGCCTGGCCCCATTGAGCAGCCCAGGTTCCTTCCATCTTGTGGCTCTTCCCGTAGGAGACCTCGGCTTCTAGTTGATGGGTAGAGATGGGAAGAAACCTTTGTACTGCTTTGGCCCAGAGGAACACCAGTCACCACTGCTCTAATCCCACAGACAAAACAGAGTGTCCTGACCCCACCTGACCCAGGAGTGGGGGCAGGGAAGCGCAGGCCCATGCCAGCAGCCCTTCCCCAGCAACTCTACAACGTGGAACAAAAGCTAACTTGGTAGAGGACAACCAACCATCACAGCTGTCCTTCCCAGCCTCAGAGTCCCCGCACTCCATCCCTGACCCCCACATCACAAAAAATAATCTCCAAACCATCAGCACATTGGATGTTAGCAAGCAGTACTCAGTGCCTGAGAGAGCTCCCTGCCTCTGTTATTACTGTACTGTAATACAGCCATGGCAGAGATGGAAAGCAGAACAGCTCAGCTCCCGCCCTTCCGTGCACCCATCAGCTGGGCTCATGGTCTCCATCTTCTAGAACATGGCGATGGTGATGGAGCTGCAGCTGCCTGGGCTCCCTGTTCCCACCCAAGCGGACTGGGGCCTGCTGATCTTGCACAACAGAAAGGCAAGCTGTGTTTGGCATGAGTCGTGGGGTCTGGTTTATATTTGTTCCTGGTCAAAACAGGAAGTGCTCACCCGATTTTTCAAGAAAAAAAAGCATATTTGTCAAAACATGTTTTTTAAAAAGCAAATGCGCACACTGGTTCAACTCTGAGTAAGACATGGACATTGCTTGTAGACTTTCTCATGGCCTCTTCCCAGGAGCTGGGCCAGGACGGGTGTTGAGGCGTTTCTTGGGAGTGGAGCTTGGCTGGCTCCTGCCCGCTTCCCTCCCTCCCCCCAGGCACTGCCCATGACTGCCCCTCCACCGCACATGACTGCCCCTCCACCAAGCATGACTGGCTCTCTCAGTAGGTGCAGAATGCAGCTGTTAGAAACCACATGACAGGAAGATAACTCCAATATCTTGCTAGATTTGGGAACCTAGGTTCTAGCCCTCTCAGCCTTTTATGTGGGGGAGTGGAAACTTAGACAAGACTCTGTTTCAATTTCCAGAAAATTCTTCAATAAAATACCTAAAAAGGGGCTGGGAAGGTAGCTCAGCGGTAGAGTGCTTGCCTTGCATGCATGAGGCCCTGGGTTCGATTCCTCAGCACCACATAAGCAGAAAAAGCTGGAAGTGGCGCTGTGGCTCCAGTGGTAGAGCGCTAGCCTTGGGCTGAAGAGCTGAGGGACAGCACCCAGGCCCAGAGTTCAGGCCTCATGACTGGCAAAAAAAAAAAAACCTAAAAAGTGGCCTGGGGTCCAGGCACAATTGGCTCATACCTGTAATCCTAGCTACTCATGTGGCTGAGATCTGAGGATCACAGCTCCAAGTCTGGAGGCTCATAGCTTGGAGAAAAGATCAACTAGTGATCAAAATATGGTTCAAGTCCCTGACAGGCTGGATGAGCTGTTCAAAGGCACATGATGGTAGATACATTCTGTAAGCACACTGGTGATGACAAGTCCCCAGGACTTCCTTTCAGGAGCCCCAAATACATCAAATAGTTCTCAGCTGAGTGTTTCAAAAAGCCACGGCTGCCGGGCGCTGGTAGCTCACACCTATAATCCTAGCTACTCAGGAGGCTGAGATCTGAGGATCGTGGTTCAAAGCCAGCCCAGGCAGGAAAGTCTGTGAGACTCTTATCTCCAATAAACCACTAGAAAACCAGAAGTGGCACTATGGCTCAAGTGGTAGAGTGCTGGGCCCAGAGTTCAAGCTCCTTTACCAAAAAATAAAAAAAAAATCCACGGTTTACCCACAAGCTCAGGTCACCCTCCCAGACACAACCGCTTCCGTAAATGTTTGTTTTCCCTTTCAAGCCAGGCATTAGTTGGCTCACACCTGTAATCCTAGCTACTCAGGTGGCTGAGATCTGAGGAGCACAGCTCAAAGTCAACCCAGGCAAAGAAATCCATCAGACTTATTTCCAATTAACCGGCAAAAAGCCAGAACTGCTCGAGCAGCAGCCTTGAGCAAAAAATGCCAAGGGACAGGGCCAAAGCCCTGAATTCAAGCCCCAGTATCCGTATGCACATGTGCACACGCACACACAGAGTTTTCCTTTCCCACAGTTCACATTAGTGTAGGCTGTGCAGTGTCACCCCTAAGCTGCCCCATGAGTCAGAATTGCAACTGCCAGACATTAGCTAGTTCCTCACACTGCTGACTAATGGTGCCCCGGCAGGCAGGGCCAGGCCTTCCTGACGCCCAAGTCAAGGCTCTGGCCTCTGCTTCCTCCCCTCCACGAGGTCAAGGGCATCAGACAGAGTCTAGAGCTCTCCTGTCAGCCAGTGTCACAGGGGTGGGAAGGTGGGTGGTCAGCTGAGATGGACGCCCACTGACACCTCTCTCCTTGCCAGGCCTCATGCTGAGATCTCTCCCCCATCTCTACTCAAGGGTGAGACACTCAGGAGAGAGCTCTTCAAGGATGTTGAAGCTGTTCCCTTATCCCGTTGCCCACTGTCTGCAATAGATGGCGCTGTAGGAATCAGAGATAAGAAGGCCTGTCTCCAGTATCCGGAGGAAGCTATGACCCCCACCTCCTGACACCACCTGCCCAGCTGGCTCTCTCAGGCCAGCAAAACCATACAAGCCTGTTTTGTCCAGTTTGTTTTTGTTGGTTTGGCAGTAGTGTGGTTTGAACCCAGCTTCACATTTGCTAGGCAGGTGCTCTAACCCCTGAGCCATGTCTCCAGCCTTATAGTCCACTGGTCATTTTTGAGGTAGGAATTCACTTCCTGCCGGGCATATGTCTGGACACGATCTATCTGTGTGAGGCTTCCCAGAGCTACCATCAATAGGCGCTCTGACCCTGCGCCAAGCTCTTCATTTGCAAAGGAGTCTTGAAAACTCTTCTGCCCAGGCTGGTCTTAAACTTCCATCCCAACCATCTCAGCCACCCAGCTTGGTAGGGATTACAGGCATGAACCACTGGCACCCAGTGAAATGAAGTTTTTACAATAGCTTTGATATGAGAGCAAGAGCAAGAGCGAGAGTGAGAGAGAATCTCCTACTCACCTCCTTTAGCCAGTTGGGAGGAAGGAAAACCCTCCATCTTCAAACAGGCGTCAACAAGCATGCAGTTAACAAGCAACTCCTCCCCCTCCCTATAGAAGCAGCAGCTCTCCCCCAGGTGGGAGCACTAAGCCTTCACCCACAAGATCGGAGCAAAGGACCACCAGGAGGGAAAGCCCTGGGCATTCCCAGTGTTGGCTCTGTTGGATGCTTTGCTACTAGATTTCAGACTCTTCCCAAAGTCCCCACCTTCCTAGAGCCAGGAAAGGGAGGTGAAAGGAATTATTAACAGAGCACGTTTCAAGCCATGGCTACTTCTAGCTCGATTTACCAGGGAGCCCAGGAGTTGCGGTGGTAAATGGACGCCTGGGTCCCACTCAGCCCAGTTACGCCTATCCATCCGTCAGCAGGACAGGACAGGAAAGGCGGCAGCAACCAAACCTACACGAACGCTATCAGTGGCTCGAGAAGCCCAGTGGCCATGCATTCTAAACCAAGGCTCTGTAGCACTCAGAAAAGAGAAGAAGACAGGATGACTATGGCCAGCATTGTCCCTGCTGAACGCAAAGGCCCTTGTATCCAGCCTTGGGAAGGCTGAGGTGGGAGGAACATGAATTTAAGGCCAGCCTCCACTATATACTCTCAAAACCCAAAAGGTCCCCCATCCAACTCGGTCCCCAGGGTCCTCTGAGATGCTGAGTGAGAAACCCTCACCGGCACAAAAATCTGCAACAAGGCAGGCACCAGTGGCTCACACCTGTAATCCTAGCTACTTGGGAGACTAAGGTCTGAGAATTGCAGTTTGAAGCCAGTCCTGTCACAAAAGTCTGGAAACGAGACTCAACTCCAATTAGCCACCATAAAGCCAGAGAGCAGCTGTGGCTTAAGTGGTAGAGCACCAGCCTTGAGAAAAAAAAAAAAAGGGGGGGAGGGGATAAGGGACAGTGCTCAAGCCCTGAGTTCAAGGACCAATACTGGCACACACACACACACACACACACACACACACACACACAAATCTACAACAGTTTATTACTAGGTATGAATAGCGAATAAGGGCTTTTCATGACTTCATCAGTGATGATTTACAAAAACAGTCCATGGTGCTCAGAAGTTAAATAGTCGAGAAATGAAACAACAAAAACAAATGTACTCAACTCACACAGTTCCCCTAATTGAACATTAATGGTCATTAGAATCCTATTAGGGCTATAGTTTTATGTGCACTTAATTTTAAATGTAGTTTGGTTTTTTAATTGCAGAAGAGCTATTGTTTTATGTTCGTGTGCATTTCAAAAAGAATGACATAAAAATAATTTCTTAGCTGGGTGCTGGTGGCTCATGCCTGTAATCCTAGCTACTTAGGAGACTGAGATCTGAGGATCCCAGTTCAAAGCCAGCCTACTCAGAAAAGTCTGTGAGATTCCTATCATCCAATTACTCAGCAAAATGCAGGAAGTGGAGGTGTGGCTCAAGTGGTAGAGCACCAACCTTGACTAAAAAAGGCAAGCAAGATAGCGCAGCCCTGACTTCAGTACTAGCACACAAAAAAGTAATAATACTTTCATTTAACAGTAACATTTTGAAGATGACTCTTTAAAACATGCTATGTAATGTATGTGTCCAGCTACAGGCTGGCTTATGCTAAGAAATTCAGATAGCATGAACTGATCTCTGGAGGACTGGGTAAAAAGCACTTCTGTAGCCAGGTGCCAGTGGCTCACACCTATACTCCTAGCTACTCAGGAGGCTGAGATCTGAGGATCACAGTTCAAAGCCAGCCCAGGTAGAAAAGTCCATAAGACTCTTATGCCCAATAAACTACTCAGAAAAACCTAGATGTAGCACTGTGGCTCAAGTGGTAGAGTGCTAGCCTTGAGCACAAAGAGACTCAGAGACAGAGCCCCAGCCCTGAGCTCAAGTCTCAGGACCAGAAGAAAGGGTGGGGAAAGAGGGAGACAGAGGGGGGAGGAAGCACTTCCATGCACAATAAATTCTACCTGGTGTGTGTGTGTGTGTGTGTGTGTGTGTGTACACACACATGGGTATGTGTGCATGCCCATGCCAGTTATGAGGCTTGAAACCAGGGCCTGAGCACTATCCCTGAGCCTCTTTGTGCTCAAGGCTGGCACTCTACCATTTGGAGCCATAGTGCCATTTTCAGCTTTTTGATAGTTGATTGAGGATCACAGTCTCACAGACCTTCCTGCCAGGGCTGGCTTTGAACCTCAGTCCTCAGATCTCAGCCTCCCAAGTAGCTGGGATTACAGGTGTGAACCGCCAACACCCAGCTTTCTACCTGTTGTCTTTCATGGGCCACCTGGCATCGAGACCCCAGACTTTAATCCACAGTGATGTCTCCTTCAATAAAGTAGTTTCAACCGCCTCATCTAATCAATGTGTCTTTTTTAGTATACCCCCAAAATATGAATCTACAAGACAAAGGACAAAAGTAAAAATTACCCAGTGACTCCCCAAAAGGAAAATATGAAACCCTCAAACCAACAAATGTGTGACTTCAAATGTATAAACCATTTCTTCCCAGCTTGGCTCTGTGGACCATCTCGGAAAAGGATGTTTTTACAATCAGGGCAGAAATATGACTGGCTGTTCCCACATTTACATTTCTTTGTTGCAAAAAAAAAAAAAGAATGTGACTTGTTGGGGTTCCAGCAGCAGAGAAAGCAGCAGAAGTGGTGGTTACTTTCCAATGTGAACTTCAAACCACAATCTCCGGTGCACAAAAGAAGAGCGTGAGTCACAGGAAGAGGCCACTTGTTTGCAAAACTCATTAGAAGCAATGCAGGCTGAACGGGCTTCCTGCTCAGTGAAAAGATCCTGGCATCGTGACAAGCCACCTCAGGGCTCTGACCATTAGCAATCTGGGCACAGCCAGATCTGTTCTGTCCCTTGGACTCTCATGGCCCTCCCTTCCCACCCCCCTCCCCTCGGCTGCCTGGCCTGCACTGCCTTCCCAGTCCTGTGGCTCACAACCGAGAGCCCAGCCAAGGGGGTTCAGGCCGTGTCCCCCGGGGCGAATTTCTTGGCTCCTTTTCTTCAGAGTGGCTGAATCAAGATGTTCATTCCAGCCAGGCACCAGTGGCTCACACCTGTAATCCTAGCTACTCAGGAGGCTGAGATCTGAGGATCATAGTTCAAGGCCAGCTTGGACAGGAAAGTCTGTGAGACTCTTAGCTCCAAGGAACCACCCAAAAGCCAGAAGTCAAAGTGTGGTTGAAATAGTGGAACACCAGTCTGGAGTGGAAAAACTAAGGCACAGCACCCAGACCCTGAGTTCAAGTCCCAATACCAGGACAACAATGCTCCTCCCCGAGAGGAGGGCTGGGCTGCGTGAGCCCTGGGCTGTTAGAATTCCTGGCCTGACCAGTTAGATGCAAGTCAGTTGGGAGCTGCAAAAGGACACAGCCTCCATCTAACATGCGCGTCTCCATCAAGCACGCCTCAGACTCCTTCAGAGGACTCATTCAATCAGGTGACAGACCCCCAAATACTGCTTGACTCTGTAGGCCTAGCCTAAGAGCCTGGGATCTTGTATTCCTCCAGGACTCTCTGGCGGGCAGAGATGAGACTTGGAGAGTCACAAACCAACATGGATTTCAGATCTAAACAAATAGCCACAGACTATTTCCCCCCTTCAAAGGCAGTTAATGATTTGGACCCCAGGATTTAGGGCCAAAACAGCCCCCACTAAGGAACTATCGGTTCTTCCCACAAGCGCAGTCCACAGCTGGCTGGGCTCCAAGCCTAGCATTACAGCCCAGGGGCCTCTGTTAAAGTGGAGCCAGCATTTTCATTTGGGTTGTTGATTTTTTTTTTTTTTGAAGGCTATGCAGCCATACCAAAACCAATTGTGCCCCCAGGTGGTCAGTGCGTTCCACTGACTCCCAAGACCAGCTGCTGTCTGGGCTTAGGCTGGCTTCTAGAAAACAAGCCTCTTGGCCAGCTCACAATGCAAGTGACCCAGAGTGCCACCTCTGATGCCACAGGACTGCAAGGCATTAGAAGCAGAAGATCAAAACCAAAAACGCGGTGGCTCTTCCCCTCCTTCTCCAAGTTCAAGGACAAGATGGAGACCTAGTGCTAAACACAGACTGAGTCAGAAGGTAGGAGGGCCGGGGAGAGGGGTCCAGCTCTCAAAGGGAGCTGGTTACAACTGCGGGCCTGCTGGAGTGAGGCAGAGTCTAGGAGCTTGCTTCATTTTTTTCCAAAGGACCCACGTTACTTTCTCCCTCCACAGTGTTCCCGTGCCCGCGCTTGCCGGAGCTCTGCACACCGCCCCTTTAGAAAAGGCCTCCAGTACAAGGTGGTGAGCACATCCATGTTTGAACATCAAACTGATAACACATTTCCAAACCTGGGGAAGTTACCAGTGAAGTCCTAGGAAAGATGGGACGCTGGCTCTCCTGCCGGCCTGTGGCAGCGGCGCACACATGGTGCAGCCTCGGGTGCCAAAGGGGGGTGAGGAAGGGCGAGAGGAGCGAGCGGGCATGGACGGCACAGATGGCAGCTCACACTAATTGGTATTCCACAGTTAAGAGCCGACATACCTCCCCGATGTCCAACAAGACGAGCTCTTCTCCAAAGTGTACAGCATTAATGCTACAGATGTCCAGAGATGAACTGTGGTAGATTGTGAGGAGTTGGGCCTCAGTTCTCCTACAAGGACCAATAAGCTTCCATTTCTCCCAGAAATGCTAAGGCTCGGGCAGGTAAAACAACAGGAAGTCGCTGACCATGTTGGCAAATAGCATTAGAAATTATGACTGAGCCAGGTGCCAGTGGCTCCCGCCGGGAATCCTAGCTACTCAGGAGGCTGAGATCTGAAGGTGGCAGTTCAAAGCCAGCCCGGGCAGGAAAGTCCAGGAGACTCTTATCACCAATTTAAACACCAGAAAACCGAAGTAGTGCTATAGCTCAAAGTGGTAGAGCACTAGCTGTGGGTGGAAGAGCTCAGGGACAGCACCCAAGCCCTGAGTTCAAGTCCCACAACCAACAACAACAACAACAAATTCACACAGCTGGTTTGCAGAGAAGTCTTTGATCCATCTCGTTTATTCCAGTATTTTCTACTTCCACATTGGGCACAATGCAATGAAATATTACAGTGATTTTCAGCACTGTTCCAGCATTTACAAATATAGATCAAATGTTGTACAGAAAATATACTTTGAAGGAGGGAGCTGAACCTAAAAATCGAAAGGTATAACCTTTGAAGATATAACCATTTTTGTGCAGGGCTGCCTATTTTTCATTGTGTGTGATGAGCATCTGAATACTCAGAGCCATAGAGTGGTTCATTAAGAAACGTGGCCACAAACCAGTATTCTAGCCTATGATGTTGGGGCCACAAGTTACAGCATACACACAGACAACCCGACTCTGGTGGCTGCTGCCCCCATACAAATCCTTTTCAGAAGCCACGAGCAGGTGCTACTTCCACAGCCTGGCCAGAGTTCCCACTGAACCTGACAGATCTGAGAGTGTGGCTTTTTTTTTTTAAGGAAGGGGAAAGGGGAGGATGTGGAAGTTTAAGGTACATCAAAATCAAGAGTGAGGCGATGCATGAGCTCAGAGCTCCTGTGGCCTGTAGAGGGTCAACACGGGGTAAAGTGCATGGGGACAGACACCCTCTCCCACAGCCAGACATCCTCCTAAGTGCTAGGGAGAAGCCACCCGAACCCAGCAGGCTGCATTAGCATGTACATGGGTCATAGCTCTTAAAGTCCAAAAACAAAACAAAACACCCTGGTGGCAGAAGGGGAACACGGCCTCAAGGGGGCACTAGGGAGCAAGCCCAAGGAGTTTTTTAATGCCTCCAAAAGGGAGTCAACGTGTGCATGCCCGTGTCTCTATGCCGGTCTGAGATTCCTCTGGCTGTCTCCGTGAACCACGCAGGAGAGGTCTGTCCCTCATAGAACCTACCTGGAAGTACCCACCAAGGAAGCAACTCTGGGTTTTCTTTCACAGAAAGAATAACATTTCGTTCAACAGTTCCATCTTTGGCCCCCTGTGACACTTTAACAATGAACTTTAAATAGTAAAGCATTTCAGTCCAGGGAGGATCACACTCTTTAAAAAAATAATAATAATGATAATAATACACTGGAAAGTCAAGCACAATCTTTTACCAAAATAATTCCTTCACTTTTCACATTGTTCTGACCACAAGTCAGTTTATTAAAGAAGGATTAGCTTAAGAGAATGTCACTCAAATTAGTACTGTTTCCCTTGTTCTTGAGTGGACAACATTAAGGGAAATAAAGTACTTATAAATTCTTAAAGGTCAGGGTATCAGTTAGACAGAAGTCTCTTTGGATCGTCTAGCATGCTCATCTGTTTAATGTAACCACGACAGCTGCAATCAAAAGAATACAGCGAGAATGCTTACAACAGAAAAGTCCAATCGGAGCAAAGCAATAAATAATGCCTACAAAGAATAACACTTAACTGTTTCTCTTTAAATCAACTAAGAAAGAAATCAACGTCGTCATCATTTGGCCTAAGTGCTTCTCACAGTCCCCTTAGCAGCCCCACCTTGCTGGGCGGGTGAGCTGATCAATACTGCCTCAGAAAAAGTTACCCCTACTCGACTTTAAGGCTTCGAGAGGTTACTGAGAGCTAGACACCGTGCACTCCAAACGAAAGTTCTGTCACAGATGCGTTAAGGCGTAAATAAGCCCAGCCTTGAGGCAAAAACAATGGGGACAGAAAGGCCAACTATGCAGGCTAGCTTTAGCCAAAAGAATTAAAGAACTCAGGGCCTACAACTGAGACTAGCCAGCAAATAACTGCAAGGGAACATTCACAAGGCCAAGGCCAGAGATCAGACCCAGCGAGGTCTGACTGGCCCCTCACAGCCCTCGCCCCTCACAAGGGCAGGGGGCCTGGACGCGGCTGTCCTGCGCATGTGCCCCTCCTTAGCCACAGATCATGTACTTCTGGTGATCCTCACGGGACACTGTCCGCAGCAGGACATGCTCAGACAGCCCTCTTCTGCGGGGCTCTCTCTGCCCACACTGCGCAGCAACTGAGAACGAGCACCTGGGCAGGCTGTGAGCGAGGCATTGTGGGTATTATGCCCCCATGAGAAGCAATCACACATTATAACTGCACCCGGCTCCTGGCCTGTCCCCCACACCAGCTTAGAAATGTCACCCCGGACAAAGTGGGGCAGGTAGGGCAGAAGAGAGTGCTTCTCAATCTTTCTAAGAAAAATGGCCACACTGTGGCACTCTGGGGTCCCCACAACCTATTCTTTAATGGGCGACACCCAGTCTCCGGCACCATCACAAGGGCCGCGGGCTCAGGTCAGGCTGAGGCAGAGTGAATGTCCTGGTTTTCAAAAGGCGGCGGCGGCTCTCTCCAGAAGGTGAAGTTGCTGAAGGTGTCGGAGCAGGGGAAGTCTGAAGAATGGCCTCGCTTCAGCAGTGGGAACACGTGGTCCACCACCTCACAGAGTCTCACGTACCTGGAAGGAAAATGGACAGCGGTGTCACAGCGGCCACGCGGCGTGCAGCTCAGACTCAGGGCCGCATTACAGAGCAGGGGGGAAGCTAGGCCCCACGCAGACCCTGAGAAAGACTGCAGTCCTTCTAGGAGGACATCTTACCAATTAACTGGAAGCAAAAGAAACAAAGAGTCTACAAAGGAGGAGAAGTTCTGTGGGTGTGTGGGGGGGACTTGATTGTGCAGATTCTCTTCAGAGACAACGCCCCCGATTCAGGTCACAGGGTCCTTCACAGCCCCCACCCCCCCACACACACACAGCCCAGATGCATAAGGGGAGAGAACGCAGAGGATCTGGGGAGGAAATCAGCATGGCAGAGGATGGAGGGAAAGAAGTCACAGACAAAGCCAGCCTCTGGAGCCAAAGACAGAGACGCACAGGCCCTGGGGTCAAGGCCTTGTTCAAGCTCTGTCACCTTGCACAAAACCACCGTTTCCTCCATTATCAAAACAGTTGGCTGCACTGTTAATATCAGTACCAAACAGAATAATGCACACAACAATAAAATAATGTGTACCGCACACTTGATCAGTTTGCTCAACAGCAAATCATTAATAGGTCTTGGGGGAAAAAAATCCCTGCTGGCATGTTGGGATCAAGAAGCTTGGTATTAGTCAGTGCCTACCTTGCTGTGTAAACTTGGGCAAGTATCTTGCCCTTTCTGAGCCTCAAGTCCTTCATCTTCTAGTGTGTGGGTTTCTTACTGCTCCTCCTACAGCCTTTTCTCCATTCCCAGAAGATGCTGCATAGCAAGTTCCATGGCCCGAGCTACAGCTAGAAAGCTGAAACTCAACCTGCCTTCTCAGACCTGGAGGATGCTTCCACTCACAACCTGGGATACACCAGCCGGCCCCCCTCCACCTTCGCCCCGGCCCTGCACGCCCTACCTCCCACCCTTCCCCTTCCCCCCTTCCCATGTGCTGGGAACCAAAGGGGCCTTGGGAATCCAGACTCCAGGAATTCAGCATGTTCTGGGGCAAAAATTAATTTTTCATAGGCTGATGTGTACTTGTGTGTATGCACAGGTGTGTGAGTATGCATTGATAGTGTATGTGATAAGGGGTGTGTGTGTGTGTGTGTCTGTGTGTGTGTGCACGTGGGTAATAAAGAGCCTCCAACAGGCTCATGAGAAACTGAGCCAGCACAAAATGGGAAAATCTTCATATAAAACCAAGGCTTGTGTCTTTCCTGGGTATTAGAACAAACCAAGTGTTTAAATACCTCCTGGCTTTAGGGCTCCTGTGTGTGAGGCTTGTGGCTGGGGCAGAGAGCGGGGCCCTCCTCTGCCCGGGGTCTGCCCATACCAAGCGGGTCGGGGAGGGGAGGGTGGGGCCGGCTCTGTCCAGGCGGCCTCTCCAGGCTCAGGCAGCGCCCAGGCCCTGCTGCTCCTGACACACAGTGGGAAGGAAGGCACCGCGTGCTCTCACATATGGCCCCGTCTCTGACTGTGGATGCCAGCAGACAGCCCTTAGCGAAAGCCTCTCCTCCTCGCCGCCCTCGCAGTATGCCACCTCTGGCAGTGCACCATTAGGGCAAAGTTCTTTGAGACCCCAACTAAAGCCAGCACCAGGGCCCTCTGAGCTCTCAAAATCAGTGGATGGGCAAGTGAGGGGCTGGACACGCGTATGCTCCTCGCGGCCACCCACAGCCACCGGCCTCTATTGACAACCCGGTATAGCCCACGATGGTGCTGTAACTATCCCAATGCTCCCCTCCCCGCAGGGGCCCCTGGGGAGGCTGGTAGCTTAAAGGCAGAGCACCCACCTAGCAGGCAGGAGCCCCGGGTTTTAACCCTAGCACTGTAAAAACTAAAACTTGAGAACAAAACCATCAGTAATCTAGTTTAGCACACTGACTAGGAGAAACTTAGCTCGAACCAAAAATGCAAACAGGATTCTTGACAATTACACTGGAATAGGAACAACGTGGTGAAGAGATACTTGGCTCTTTGTCTTTAAATTCAGCTTCACACATCGCAATGGGCTTATATTTCTAATGCATATTGTAGGCTTCCAAACCAAACATGGCAAATGTAAACAACCAGTTTCTGAATTCATTCCATTCCTTTCCTGACAGGCTCTAACCCAGGGGTGGGCAACTGATTTCTCTGCCAAGGTACTTTGGCTATTTATGACATCATTCATTAATAAAGACAGCCTCAGAAAGCAGAAGAAAAGCACCTGAGAAGCACGTGTGGCCTTCCTGCCCTGGGTGGGCCTTAGACAGCCCAACCGTGGGGAAAGAAAAAGGATAGTATTTCCAGTGTGAAAATGACTTGGGGATGTGATGTTATTCCACGACAAAATACAGGCAGCTACACTATCTTTTTAAAGGAATTAGTAGTCAGGTACCATTGGCTGATGCCTGTCAGCCTCACTACTCTGGAGGCTGAGATCTGAGGATCATGGTTCGAAGCCAGGCTGGGCAGACAAATTCATGAGGCTCTTATCTCCAATTAACCAGAAAAATGCTAGATCCAGAAGTGTGATGCAAGTGATAAAGCATAAGTTGGAGCAAAAGAGCCAAGAGAGGAATGCAAGACCTTAAGTTCAAGAGCCAGGTCTAGCACAGAAAATATGGACACATGCATGCATGCATGCATATGCATGCATACATACATACAGGAATTAACACAGAGGCAGAAAAGGATAAAAGAACCTTGATTCTGGACAGGAGGGAGCTCCGGTCCAGCCCCATGGGGAGCAGGTGGTACTCACGAGGAAATGTTGGTCTTGGCGTGCTCCTGAACCAGCTCGCCTTTAGGGTTCACAGTGAAGATGCGGTTCAAGGACACCCCCACTTGCTTGTAGGAATACACATCCTGTGTTTGTACAGGAAACACGACATGTGGATTAGAGAGGGAATGTGATTCCATGCTCAGGACCAATCTGAGCATCTGGTGGGTGTGGGGAGGGGGGTGTACGCTCCAGGTGTCTCCCTCCCTCCCTCCCCGCGCTCCTGGAAACAGTGAGGTCTCCCACTGTCATGCTCGGGGTTATTCTCTGAAAATCTGGTCACCGTTTTTAAAAGTAGGAGAATTTCTGGATGAACAGCTACTACTCAAGTTGTACTCTCCAGACTACTGAACTTTCCGGAAAATTTGGACCAAACACACAAAATCTCAAAGGCTATTTTATACCCTAGGAGACTAGAGACTACTCCACTCTTCAAACATGAGATGTCCAATTCAGCACTGTGGTCAAGATCCATTGTGGGCTTTCCTTCTGGTAGGAAGGATCTAACGCTATTCAACATCACTAATTGCACTAATTTTAAGTGAAATTAGAAGTTTAATTGTCCCCATCCCCAGCTTCAAACCCAGCAGCCAACCTTCAAAGAAAACTATAGAGGCCATGCGTGACTTCATTTTTCATCTCTGCCTAGGGACGTGGCATTTACCAGGCCACCCCTTACAGGACAGGAAGCCAACTGGACACATAGTCAAGTCACAGGCTAATGTCCAGAGCTCAAGCAGACCCCACCCCACCCTTACCGCCGGCCGGTTTCCAAAAGCAGCGTAAAAGGGTTCCGTGTTTGGGAAAAACAGGTTTTTGATGTCTGTCAAGCACTGGACTTTAAACTTTTCTGGCTTCTTTTCAATCACCTCTCTGTTAAAAAGGAACAAATAAGTAATGGATTAGCCTGACAGGATAAGCTTTGTGAGTATAAACTAATTGTGGAAGCTATGAAGACAGTCCAGCCAGACCAAAAGAGCTCTCAACAAAACAGAATGTACTTGCAGCCCCAGTACAAAGGAAAGGCCAAGGATCAAGTTCACCCAAGAGCTCACCCACTGTCTAGGGGGCAAGACTCCCTGAGCCTAAAGGAGAGGGGGCAGACACCTCCAAATTCATTCTATACAATCCCACAGCCTAAGCTGGGTAAGATGGTTCACACCTGTCATTCTAGCTGCTCAGGAAGCTGAGATCTGATGACCTCAGTTCCAAGCCAGCTCAGGCAAGAAAGGCCATAAGACTCTTATTTCCAATTAACCATCAAAAAGCCAGAAATGGAGCTGTGGCTCAAATGTGTCAAAAGTGTCAGCTTGAGTTAAAAAGCTAAGCAACAGTGAGAGGCCCTGAGCTCAAGTCCCAGTTCTACACAGGGGGCGGGGGAAAAAGCCCTAAAGAGAAGTAGGCCCTAAGTACAGGCCAATCTCATCTATAAACATAAAGGCAAATATTCCAAGGATATCTGTTTACTATGCAAAGTGTGGTGATGTACAAGACCCTCAGTTATTCCAACAATGCAACAGCAATGTAATACTGATTGCTGCACTACAACACATTATTGAGTTGAGGTGGGAAGATCATCTCAGATACACAAAAGGCTTTAAACACAAATTCCACATCTACTCAGGATGAAACTCTTAAATTTAGAATCGAAGTAAATACAGAGAGAGACAGTGACAGAGAGAGTTAACTTCCTACGAACACTATTACTAGTAAAGATGATTTCCATCATGATTTTAGTTCAATGCCATGCCTCTAGGCTTATCCAGAGCAGTAAGATATAAAATAAAAATAATAAAGATTAGACAAGACTAGGGAGAGGAGCTCTCATTATCCAATCACACAAAGACTGATGGGCAGACACCAATGGCTCACCCTTGTACTGCTAGCGATCAGGAGGCTGAGATCTGATGATCTCTGTTTTGTTCTGCTGGAAAAGGATTCTGCTCAGTTCAAAGTCAACCCAGGCAGAAAAGACCCAGAGACTTTTTTTTTTGTCAGTTGCTAGAACTCAGGGCCTGAGCACTGTCCTTGAGCTCTTTTTGCTCAAGGCTAGCATTCTACCACTTTGAACCATAGCACCATGTCCAGTTTTCTGGCAGTTAATTGGAAATAAGAGTTTCAGGGACTTTCCTGCTTGAGCTGGCTTTGAACCATAATCCTCAGATCTCAGCCTCCTGAATAGCTAGGATTACAGGTGTGAGTCACCAGTGCCCGGCTCTAAACTCTTATCTCTAATTGATCACCACAAAGCTGGAAATGGAGGTGTGGCTCAAGTGGTAGAGCATATCCTTGAGGGGGAAAAAAAGCTAAAGGACAGCGTCCAGGCCTCGAGTTCAAGCCCCAAGACCGGCAGACACCCAGACATACATCCTACAGAAAGGAAATAACCTCCTTGGTCCCAGGCTACCAAGCCTTGATGGGACACAACCTCTCCTCTAGCAGTGAAGACCTTGGCCCACCCAGCTTCTGGATGATGTGAATCTGTCGACGGGCCCAGGTCACTGGCCCCACTCACCTGGCATACTGGCCACTGTACACAGCATATGCTAAGAAAAGCACCATATTGCAAAGCTGTCACCATAGCCAGGACACAATTTCCTGAAAACATCTGGATTGCTTTTGAGATCTATGCTGCTGTGATAACTCTTGGTACTGAAGATACACACTTTTCCGTTGTTTGCACAGCAAGCACCAAATCCACTTCTCAAACTCAGTCATATCCCACCCGCCAAAGCCTTGCATTGGGACTTTTGGGTTGGTTGGCTTGTTTTGGCCTTACTAAGGTCTGAACTCAGAGCCTCATGCTTACTAGGCAGGTACTCTACCACTAAGCCATGTCTCCAGTCCTCGTTGGGTCTTAAAAACCAAATATATGATCATTCCACCTTTTCACAGGGACCGAAGTCCTGAAGCTGATAAGCAGGTGAACGGCCCCATCCAACTATAGGGGAAAAGAGTGTCCCCAGTGCTCCCTGGGCCAGAACTGCCTTAGCTGTCTACAACATGGCCGGGGGGCTGAGGGGGGCGTGGATACTGGTCTGTGGTCTCCTAGAGGACTATTAAAATACACAATGACTCTAAAACTCCGGGAGAGAAGGGTGTGTTCCAGGCAGCTACGGCCAGATGGGTGGCGTGGCCGGACAGGCTCCTTCAGCAGGCTAGGCTCCCCATGAGATGCAATCTGAGTTGTTTCTCCAAGAGCCATTAAGACTCAGCCAAACTTCTCAGGGGCAGGGGTGGAGAGAGGTTTCCCCAGGTAGAAGAACAAAACAAAGGCTATCTGGAAAATGGAGCCAGTCGGTCCCAGTGAGATTCCCAAATAAGAGAGAGATGCATCTGCGGAGCAAGAGGAGACAGGCCGTGGAGAGCCACCCTCGTCAGCAAAAGAACCTGAGCTCGACCCCAGAGCCCCGCAACCCAGGGAAGGTGCTGGCAGGAGAGGCGGGGTGGGCCCCGGCATTTAACATGCCGCGTGGGCCCGGCACCCCCTCTAAAGTGGGGACCAGTGAAGAAGCTGTGCGTTCTTGCAAACCATCCAGCGAGGGAGGGAAAGCACAGTGCAGACGCAGGTGCAGAGGTCCGGTCTGTGTCTGGGGAGGGCGGCACCTGTGCAGGGCGGAGAAGAGGCTGCTGGGGCTGAGCAGCAGCGGCCCCTGGGGCAGCACGGTGCCCCTCTCGTTGACCCAATGCAGGTAGCCTCGCGTCATGTCTGCCATCCCGATGGCCCGGGCGGAGCAGTAGAGAAACTTATATCCATTCCTGAAAGACACAACACGTCCACATGTAACGGCACCACCAGACTGAATGGCAGGCATCGCCCTCCCTTCACACCTATCTGCTTCCCGAAGAAGGGCAGGGATGTGTTCTCCATGTTGCCGAGTCCACACCCCACACCACTGGGTTTTCTGCAGAGAAATGACCCTCACCCGGGCACCGGTGGCTCACGCCTATAATCCTAGCTACTCAGGAGGCTGAGCTCTAAGGATCGCGGTTGAAAGCCAGCCTGGGCAGGAAAGTCCATGAAACACTTATCTCTAATTAACCACCAGAAAACTGGAAGTGGTGCTGTGGCTCAAGTGGTAGAGCACTTGCCTTGAGCTGAAGAGCGCAGGGATAGTGTCCAGGCCCAGAGTTCAAGCCCCACATCAACCAAAATGACCTTCAATGCCACTCACTGTGACTCATCTGTAATCCTCAGAACAGCTGGTGGGTGGGGGCTACCTTCCCTCCCACGCTCCCCCCTTGCCCATCCCCCTCAGGGCCTGCTCTGCCTCAGTGTGTCTATCACTAGTATTACGTCACAGTTCCTCATTTCACTCTCTCTCTTTAATCCATTACCTCCAGGAAGATGTAACACCATGCTGGGGCAATGTGTGGCACACAGGGAACAGAAGCATCTGGCACATGGGTGAATACAGACCACCAACTCCACCCCACTTACTGTCCCCACACAAGAGGCCGTGTCTCTACATCTGTCTAATATGTCGTTCTCGAAAATCAAGGAGCAGGAAAAGTTTTCAGACAAAAACAATCTCTCAGCTTGTTTGGAACAGAGGGCTGCGTCTGAATATGAAACAGGCTTTTGAATGAACCATCTTTGTATTTCAGCTGTCTAATTAATGCAAGTTTTTAAGAAAAAAAATCACCATTTCTGTGCATAGCTCTTCACATCAAAGTCTCAAAGCTGCACCTGCAAAGGTCTGAAAGGTTCGTTTTATTCAAACTTGATTTTCAGATCCATTTTGGAGTTCAACCATGCACCTGAGCTGTTGTCTCCATGTGCTTACTCTGCACAAAAGCCCTTCCTGACTTAGCTGGAACCTCAACTGGAGATGGTCTACTGTGAGAGGGGAACCATGGCTGCTGGAGGTGGAATCCTCCACCTACAGGGAAAGCTGCCTGGACCGCCAGCACACGCCCACCGACAATCTTGTCCCTTAGGGCAAGACCCTGTGCTCAGAAGAGCAAACAGTGGCCAACCCATGGCCCCTGCACAAGTCTGAGGCTCCTTGTACTCTCCGCCAATCGCACTGAAACCCCACACTGGCTGGCGAGCCCGTGGGCTCAGCATGACCCTGTCCCTGCAGGAGCAGAGAAAACCAATAGCCAGAGAAGTAGAGCACATGACAGAGCGGAGGTGGCTGGAGGACAGGAAGGGTCAGCGATGAACCTTCACTACCATCACCCGGAGACCACCAAGGTTCCCGGAAATTCCACTGGGGCTCAGGGGAAATAGCAGAAAAGATGAAAGAGCAATCTCCACTCCCACTAGGTAGCAGCGGTGATATCTGTGTCCAATCTCCATCCTGCTTTTACACTGACCGAATGTTTGCCCCTAGGAGCATCCCCTAAGACACGATCCGCGCAGCCTGGGGATACCAGGAGCCATCCTTTTCAAGGACTTTTGGCAGCAGTCAGCTGCGGAGGTAGACAGGGTCTCCAATTGGGGATTGAGACCATGGATCCTGCACCAGGACGCAGTGCTGTAACACGGCATGAGCAGCATTCCTGGCCTCCGCCCACTAGATGGTGTAACACATACCACTCGTGACAGTCAAAAACGTTCCTGCCACACTGCCACGTGCCCTACAGAGAATACAATACCCTCCACTGGGGGTATTGTAAGAGCAGGGACTCTGTGTCCTCACTCACAGTCCTAACATGAAGGGCAGTCACCTGCCCCTTAAGGAAGAAAGGACGCGTGGAAACCCATGCGTGGTCTTGGCCTGGCCTTCCAGTCCCTCGGCCCTCTGGTTTCTCTAATGTGTTAGTTTGGGGGTCTGGTTTGGGGGGGAGGGTTTGGTACCAGTCTTGGGGCTTGAACTTGGGGCCTGGGCACTATCCCTGAGCTTTTGTACTGAAGACTAAAGCTCTACCACTTGATCCACAGCTCCACTCCTGGTTTTTTGCTGGTTAGAGGTAAAAGTCTCACAGACTTTCCTACCCTGGCTGGCGTTGAACATTGATCCTCAGATCTCTGCTAAGAAGCTAGGGTTACAGGTGTGAGCCACCAGCACCTGGCATCTCTGAGGCACTGCTTACCCACCCACCAGCTCCAGCACCTCCTTTCCCTCACACACTGGCTCATCTCTCACCCCTGCTCCATCCACTGGGAGCCTTCCCTTGCCTTTGGAATGCCCCTCATCATGAGGACTCAGCTCACCTGCCACCTTCCCTCTATGCCAAAACACCAGCGTCATCCCGTGGACCTGCCCCTGGCTGCCCTGCTGCAGCAAGGCACCTCCCGCGCCATCACAAGCCCCTGAGGCGATGGGCGTCCTCAGTGCCCGGAGCTGTGGGACCAGAGCTACCCAGCTGTGGTATGGTCCCTGTGCACTGCAGGTGTGCAAGTCTAGCCCGTTCCCCAGACTCCTGCCTGAAGCTCAGCTTGGAAAAACAGCACTCAGCCGTGGTAGACACGCACTGTACCATTCCCCAAGCTGACCCAACAGCAGGGCATATCATGGCCAGCACTGGGCCTAAGGGATCATCTAGTCTACTTTCCTCCATCTTGGAGATAAGGAAGCCGAAGCTCAGAGTAAGGCATGCTCTTAGTCCAAGGGCCTCCTTCTGGAATCCAGCCCTAAGACTTCCAGTAAACCTTCTACTCAACATGTCCCTCTATTCCTTATGGCAGAGGGTAATGAGTATAGTAAACTAAAGATTTGAGGTAAACAATAACAACAAATGCTGTGAATATTGAGCCCCAGTGGTTCGAGCCTATAATCCTAAATAATCAGTAGACAGACTTGAGACCTAAGGATTGAGGTTCAAAGCCAGCCAGGACAGAAAAGTCTGTGAAGGTATGGCCCAAATGACGGAACACCAGCTTTGGGTGCCAGCGGCTCACCCCTGGAAGTCCTAGCTAACTCAAGAGGCTGAGACCTGCAGATCCAGGTTCAAAGCCAGTTAGGGCAGGCAAGTCCATGAGATACTTATCTCCACCAAAAAGCCATAAGTAGAGCTATGGTTCAAGTGGTAGAGCTCTAGCTTTATGAAAACGCCAAACAAGAACAGAAGGCCCTGAGTTCAAGTACCAGCAAAAAAAAAAAAAAGGACAGTAGGACAGGACAGGAAAGGAAGAAGGAAGGGGAAGAAGAGAGGGAGGAACAAAGAAAGGAAGGAACAAATGAAGGAATGAACGAAGGAAGGATGGATGCAGGCAGGCTGCGCTTTTTTAATAATCTAGAAACAGATTTAATCCAGAGTCAAAAAGAATGCGCACCCTGACCCTTGCAGGCTTCTTTCCATTAACTATAAATACAGAGAGCACCAGAAGCTACCGAGGAGGCCGAGCGGCAGAGGACAGGACTGCACTCGGGTCAGGGAAGGTTGGGAGGCCTCCGTGGAGGGCCTGCAGAGGCTCCAGCCCAATGCCACAAGTGTTTCCCGACGTGTTAAAAGCATTCCAATTAAGTGCCTGCTTCATCCCGGCTGGCTGGCTGGCTATCTTTGGCACCCCATGAATACCACCTATTTCTTCTACAACGGTTGACTCACCTGTACCTCCTTTCTGGTTGCCTGGTACTGAGTTTAAGTCTGGAATTACTTAGGACTCTCCACCACCACTCCCCACTGCTGCTCCTGGCTTTAGATGCCCCGTTCTTCATAAGCCAGGAAGCCACCCACCCCACGCCAGCAGGAAGAGGCTGTGCGCATGGCACGGGGGGCCGCCACAGTTCACAGGGCCTGGGAGCCAAGCGCACATACTTACTGGCTCACTTTATGGTACAGCTTAGCGATCCCCTGGTGGGTCCAGTCCTTCCCGAGTGTGGGCAAAATGTGGCCAAGGGTATCTGATCTAAAACAGGGGGGTGGGGGGGAGGGCAGAAATAAAATAAGGTCATTGGAAGGATGGGCTTTTTGTCCAGATTAAACACATCCATGCCTCACAAAAATACAAACACAAAGGCCTCACAGTCCAGTGGCGCACACCTGTAATCCCAGTACTTGGGAAGCTGAGGCAGGCAGGCAGATTGAGAGTTCAAAGCCGTCCTAGGCTACATAGCAAAAAAAATTAGAAAGGAAAACTAGGGGCTGGGAATGTGGCTTAGCGGTAGTGTGCCTGCCTAGTATGCACGAAGCCCTGGGTTCAATTCCTCAGTACCATGTAAACGGAAAAAGCAGGAAGTGGTGCTATAGTTCAAATAGTAGAGTGCTAGCCTTGAGCAAAAAGAAGTTCAGGGACAATGCCCAGGCCAGGGCTCAATCCCCACTGGCTCAGTGGTAGACCACTAATCTTAAGTGAAAAAGCTAAGAGACAGTGCCCAGGCCCAGAGTTTAAGCCCCAGTGTACACACACACACACACACACACACACACACACACACACACTACAGACTATATTTAAGCCCCAGTGTACACACACACACACACACACACACACTACAGACTATTATTAAGCCATGAGCTAGTGATCCTAGCTACTCAAAAGGCTGTTCAAAGTTCCTATCATAGTTCAAAGCCAGCCCAGGCAGGAGAGTCTGTGAGACTTTTATCTCTAATAAACTACTCAGAAAAAGCTAGAAGTGAAGCTGTGGCTCAAGTGGTAGAGTGCCAGCCTTGAGCAAAAGAAGCTCAGGGACAGCGCCCAGGCCCTGAGTTCAAGTCCCAGGACTAGTGAAAAAAAAAAAGTATTTTAAAAATTACAAAGGAGACCCACAAGTTTCTAGAAAGCTCAAAGTTCAAAGAACCAAATGAGCTGTGCAGAGAGGGCTAAGGTACCAAAGAAGGGCACTGATCATTCCCTAGGTTCAAGCTTGCCAATGCACAGGAAAGGGGGACTAACCAGTCTTTTTTTTTTGGGGGGGGTCTGGACGTGGGGCCTGAACTCTGGGCCTGGGCGCTGTCCCTCAGCTCTTCAGCTCAAGACTAGCACTCTACCACTTGAGCCACAGCGCCACTTCCAGCTTTTTTTCTTTTTGCTTATGTGGTACTGAGGAATCGAACCCAGGGCCTCATGCATGCAAGGCAAGCACTCTACCACTGAGCCACCTTCCCAGCCCCTGACCAGTCTTAAAAAGCTCTTTCCAAAAGCAACTATACCAGGGAGGGTACGACAGGAGACCCAGATGCAAACAGCCGCCCCAGGAGGCAAGGACTGCCCTGCAGAGCAGCTCTCAACAGAGATGCCACCCGCGGGCGGGCCGCCCAGACCCCAGGGCCTGCGCAGAGGCCAGGGCCCACGCGGAGGCCAGGGCCCGTGCGGAGGCCAG
>NW_012267236.1:20219843-20254943 GCF_000151885.1 Dipodomys ordii
GCGGAGGCCAGGGCCCTGCGGAGGCCAGGGCCCTGCGGAGGCCAGGCCCACCTGGTGATGGTGCCATCGATGTCAGAGATGATGACTTTGTCGTCCCAGTTCCACAGGTAGATGGTGCCCTCGCAGCGGCAGGTGCCCTGGTACTGCGTGGTGACGCTGAACACCACGTCATTGGGGCCATTCTTCAGCTTCAGGCTTTTCTAAGGAAACATGAATCCTGTGTCAGCCCGAGGGAAGGCCCCAAAGCGGGCGTCTGGCTTCTCTCCTGAGAAAGACGTTAAGAAACACACCATCCACCTGGTCGTGCACGGGGTCAGAATGGGCCCTGGCACTTGCTAGGCGAGCACTCAGCCACTCCCAGGCCTTGTGCCTTAGCATATTTTTCTAACAAGGCCTCAGACTGTCATTGGGATGGACCTAGCCTGTAATCCTCCTGGGTACACCTCCCCATGTGGCTTGGATGACAGGCAGACACCACCACACCGTGCTTTTATTAGAGATTGGAGCTCTTCCTAACTTTTGTCCAGGTTAGCCTGGAACCTTGATCATCCTGCACTCCCATCTCCCAAGCAGCTGGGATTGTAGGAGTGACACACTGCACCCTTATTCTAGTTCTTTATGGGTCCTGACAGGCAAATTAAGCCTCCACTTTCTCTGGCCCACCTACACTGCTGCTCTTCCCCTTTCCACAGAGCGTTCTGCTTGCAAGGACAAGGCTACCATGATGCAGCACTTCTGGAAGAGCTATTTCCCGGGGTTAAGTGATGTGCCACAAGAGCTGCATAGGCAGGCACCAGTGGCTCATGCCTATGTTCTTAGCTACTCAGGAGGCTGAGATCTGAGGATCATAGTTTGAAGTCAGCCTGGACAAGAAAAGTCCATGAGACTCTTATCTGCAATTAACCAGTAAAAGAGCTGAAAGTGGTAAGCCTTGAGTAAAAATGCTAAGGGACAACACCCAGGCAGGCCCTGAGTTCAAGCCCCAATACCTGCGGATGCGTGCACGGGCACACATAGTAAAAAGAACTCCGGGGTAAGTGGTATCACACTGAGGGCTCCACTAGATCAAGGAAGAAGTAAGGCTGTATAGCGACAAATAAGGGATGGTGGGGTCCCGAGAGGGTGTAGGCACGCAAGGGGGGGGGAGGGGGGATAAAAGGTGCCAGGAAGTAGAAATGGGAACCAAGAAATAGGAAGAACTTCAGACGTGCCCCAGAGACCGAGGACCCTGACTGCCATGAGGTAGAGCCTGCACTGCACGTGCGCGGGGACCAGGGGCCTCACCAGCTGCTCGGAAGTGAGCCGCAACGTCTTCTTGTAGCTGACATTTGCCAGAAGAGGGAGGTGGCTGGTGCTTGATGGCTTGGCAGCTGCGTGCTCCTCGTCACTGGAGGATGACTCGTGCTTTATCCTAGAACACACAGTGATGTCACCGCCCACTACAAGATGCCATTAAAAAGGTAGCCATTAAAAATGCATTAGCTCTGAATCAATGACTCAGCCAAGCGGGTCTCTCCCGAGAACCACCTCTCGGGTGGTCATTGACCATATGGTTTTAGATTTATCAATGAGCCTGTGCTGCAGCCCATTCATGCATCGCTGCATTATTCATGTGGGGGCTGCCTCTCCTCATTTGCTTGCCCACTTACTAGCTCTCATCATTCTTTTAACCAACAGACCTCTTTTCCTGAGAAGCAGTCAAGGCTTCTGGCCTAGGCAGCTGCTAACTGGCATGTCTCTACTGCTTCGCTTCAATTTCTTCGGTGGCTGAGGGCCAAGTCCTCAGAAGCCAAACGCATTAGCTCTCCAAATTCCAGATTATTAGGGCACTGCTAGGACTTCTACACAGGTGCCAGTTACCCTACCTGAACCCCTGGCAGGCCACCCCACCAAGAGGAGGCCATCTTTGCAGGCCTGGAACCCACAGGCTCCTTGTGCTTTAAGTAGAATGTCTGCTTTAGGAAGTTGATATGTAATTAATTGTGCCTGGAGTAAAAGCCTGCAATGACATCATCTTCAGCCCAGTGATATAGCTCTGCCTCTCAGGACCACTATCTTCAAAAAGGTCTTAGTGCCCGGCCTCAGTGGCTCTCACCTATATCCTAAAGGTGTTTAGGAGACTGAGAATTGGAGGACTGAGGCTGAGGCCAGGCACACAGAGAAGTTCTCAAGACCCCTTTCTCAATCCATCATCCCATGCTACATGGGAGGTGGAGAGGGGAGGCCTGTGGATCGAGGCCAGCCCAGGCAGGAAAGGCTGCGAGAGTCTGTCTCCAGAGGGAAGCTGGCGTGAGGGAAGGATGCTCATGCCTGTGATCTCAATGACAACAGGAACATAAATAAAAGTAGGCAGATGGAGGTGCGGACGCAGGCCTGGGAGGAAAGTGAGAACCTGATCTTAAAAATAATGAGTTAAAAAAAAAAAGGTAAGAGGACTGGAGGCATAGCTCAGTGGCATCATGCCAGACCAGAAAGTGGGAGACCCGAGTTCAAATCCCAGTGCCACAAAAAAAAAAGAGGTCTTAGCAGCCTACAACTGGATGGAAAAGGCTGAGGGCCCCAGAGCGGGCGTGCCCCAACCCCTCCCCATCCGTTAGCACTGAATTTGGATACACACGGTCCTCGTCGTCAAGTTACTTCCGTGGGCGCTCAACCTCTAGTTTCCTCTCATTTCCATGGTCATAAGATGGCCACGGGCCCCTCAAAGCCTCCACCCAAGGAACGTCTCTACACCCAAGCACTGCCTATGCTGGAGAGGTGAGCGGGCACACTGCACACAGCACCCACTGCTGCATATGGAGCATCTCATGAGCCGCTTCCTCCCTCAGCACGGCACCTAAGGAGTTGCGGGGAGGAGCCCTGACCAAGAGATCAGAGCCACTGACTACCGTCCATCACACTGAGTCAGCCATTGGCAAAACAGGAAGCAGGCTCGTCCTGGTGCCCTAAGGCTTTAGTGTAAGAAGCCAGTCATCAGGCCGGGCGCCAGTGGCTCACTCCTGTAATCCTAGCTACTCAGGAGGCTGAGATCTGAGGACCCCAGTTCGAAGCCAGCCCAGGCAGAAAAGTCTGTGAGACTCTTATCTCCAATAAACTACTCAGAAAAAGACAGAAGTGGTGCTGTGGCCCAAGTGGCAGAGTGCTAACCTTGAGAACAAAGAGGATCAGGGACAGAGCCAGGCCTGAATTCAATCCCCAGGGAAAGGGGTTGAGGGGGGACAGAGACGGGACACAGGATGGGACATGACAGTAGTTGTGTAGCTGGTGACTGGTACTTTCAGCGAAGGGCCTGTCCCCATCCATGGTGGTTTGTGTCTGCTGCCCTCAGACACCACCACTCTCCCATCCGGAGGCCCCACGCCCCTCCCACAGAGGCTGGTTAAATGTCACCTGCTTTACAAACAAACAGGCCTCTACCATGTGAAACTGTGTTCAGACCAGGAGCTGAGAACAACACAATGTCTACGTGAACGCCTGTCACGGCGCAGTACGTTCTTCAAATGGCATTTTAATTATTTGTGTGGTGACAAGCTGTTTGCTCAATTATGGGACTTTAGGGACTGTTCTGTCAATCAAGTCTGTCAATTAGAAAACATTCGCACACAACTTTTTTTTTTACTTTTGCATATGTCTAATAAGGAGACTAAAAGTCACCCATATAGATGAAAAGATTCACATTTCTCAAAAGAAGCTGAGTGCTTCCCCAAAATTCCAGTCCTCTTGCACAGAAGTCAGTTCTTCACTGATGAAGAAATGCAGAATGACTAGCTGAGAGAAGCGACCCACCCATGCCTACAGAACAGGAAAAACGCGTGTCTTGGGGACCGGTGGACACAACTCTTTCAGCCACTGGGAAAATCCACCCAGCTCCAGAAAACCCCATGAGCTGAGGCCCAACTTGGAAAGAGTTACTACAAGCCATCTCAATGTCCTCTACTTTCAGCTTGCCTGGTATGCTTCTGGAATCTTCCAGAACTGACAAGAGGAACAGTGGTGAGCACTTGGGCCCCCTGCCAGTGTGTATCACCCTCTATGCCTTTTAACAGAGCTCATGTGACCATGGTCCCAGGTCAGAGCCTATCACGTGGCAGGATAGGACTGGAAGATTTCAGTCTGTGAGCCACAAAACACTTCCTTGGGACGGCTGGAACTGCAGACTGGGACTGAACATGTGACTTACAGTGTGGCCGAGGGGTGAGTGCACTCTGGAGGTCACTCTCATCCCCGAGTTCACAGATGGGGACCTACTGGCACCTAGGTAGCAACACCTGTCCACCCGACTACCTCTGCCTGTAAAGCCCTCTGGCAGCTCGATGCATCACATCCAGGGCTGGCACAGCCCCGGCCTAGGCTTAATACTTAACACACACTTGCCTGGGCCCTTCGAGCTCACTCAGGGCTAAACAAAATTCATCCAATAACCTGTACAACTTGGGGAGGAGGGGCATGCTGAGGGGGAGGGAAAGTGCGAGTAAAATGAGGGAGGGGGTAACAAGTTTGACAAGAAACGTACTCACTAACTTACTTATGTAACTGTAACCCCTCTGAACATCACCTTGACAATAAAATTAAAAAAAAAACAGGTAGCCAAGTGCCAGTAGCTCCCATCTATATGGTAGTTCCCACCTGTAATCCTAGCTACTCAAGAGACTGAGATCTGAGGATTATAGGCTTGAAACCAGACTCATCTCCAATTAACCACCAAAAAGCCAGAAGTACGGCTGTGGCTCAAATGTACTTTCCTTGAGCAAAAAAGCACAAAGACAATGCCCAGGCCCTGAGTTCAAGGCCTAGAATTGGCAAAAAAAAAAAGAAAAGCCAAGTACCAGTAGCTCATGCCTATAATCCCTAGCTACTCAGGAGGCTGAGACCTGTGGGATCATGTCTTGAAGCCAGCCTAGGCAGAAAAGTCCTCAAGACTCAATCTCCAATTGACCAGCAAAATGTCTGAATGGAGACATGGCTCAAGTGGTAGATCACCAGCCATGAGTCAGACATCCAAGGGAGACTGCCCTAAGTTCAAGCCCTGGAGTAGCACTTCAAAAAGTACCAGAAAGCCAGCTGCCAGTAGCTCACACCTGTCATCTTAGCTATTCAAGAGGCTGAGGATCACAGTTTAAAGCCAGCCTAGGCAAGAAAGTCTGTGAGAACTTGACCGCCAATTACCTACCCAAAGTTAGAGGTATGGCTCAAGTGGTAGAGCACTAGCTTTAAGCAACAAAGCTCAGGGACAGTGCCCAGGACCTAAATTCAAGCTCCATGATTAGCACCCTAAAAAAGTACCATCCATGCTCACGAGCCTGTTCCCAGTGAAGGAGCCAGAGTCAGAAAACAAAGAACAGACTGGAGCACTCGGTCTACTACCCTCTGCTTCCTTCCCACCCACGCTAAGCAAGGGCGCAGGGACGGAGACCAGCACACAGAAGGCTCCTCTGAGAACACAAGTGGACTATGTAGTACCTGACTCACAAACAAGCGCTCTGCCCAGGCTTCAGACCTCCCTCCACAATAAGGAAATCAGCTGGACTGTGTCCTACTTGCCATCGGAAGGAGTTTAAGTCAAACAGCCGAGGCATGAGGCAGAGGAGGCGAAATCTGAGCTGCTTCTCCTCTTGGAGAAAACCTCACCAGTTCGACTGGCAGGCAGCACTGACAACAGCCCTGCCCTGTGCCTTGGCCTCCAAGGTATGAAATGATTTCCTATGGATCGGCCCCTCAAAGAACCTGCTAGGAGTTTCTGTGTGCTGAGTAGAAAATGCAGGCTAGCCACCAGTAGCTTATACCTGTAATCCTAGCTACACATGAGGCTGACATCTAAGGTTCACCATTCAAAGCCAGCCCAGGCTAGAAAATCCGAGACTCTTATCTCCAATTAAGCCCCAAAAAAGCCAGAAGTGGAGCTGTGGATCAAGTGGTAGAGTGCTAGTCTTGAGCAAAATAGATCAGGAACAGTGCCCAAGCCCTGAGTTCAAGCCCCAGGACAAGCACCCCAGCGGGGGTGGGGGTGGGGGGGAAGGAAATGCAGGCCTGGCTTTCAGGAAAGCTGTGAGGATAGAAGTTACTGGTGAAGGTCATTCAGGGTCAGGGTCCACACTGCTGTGGTAAGAGCTGGGGAATGCCTCTCCTCACAGGCCAGTTACCCAAGCCCTGTCACAGAGATAAAGCTGAAGACAACTCCAGCATCAAGACCTCAGCAACCTTCTGGGAGTGTTTATGCAAATACCGCAATGAAACCCCCTCATGTTACAAACATGTGTGAACTAAAAACACCAATTGTGTAACTCCTTTGAAGAACTTACGGTCTAATAAAATAAATACCAGGAAGCTGAAATATGTTGTCTGAGAGAGGTAATGCTCAAGGCAAGGTGGGAGCAGGCAAATGGAGAGAGAAAGGAGCGGGTGAATGCAGTCCTAACATTCAGTGTTAATGTGGCAATGTAACAGGAGACATGAGGGGATGGGGGGGTTGGGAGGGGTGGGGGGTGGAGATGCATCATACTCATAAACTGACATGTTGGGTGAAAACCCTCTGTATAACTACTTCCATTACAAACAAAAGGAGAAAAAAAACTCATCTCTGCTGTGCCAAGTTAATATGCATCCATGAGAAAAATATCAATAGCCACTCAGGAAGCCGAGATCCACAGGATTCAAAGTCAGCTCGGGCAAAAAATGTAACACAAGCAAAAAGTCTGACTGAAGGAGCAGCTCAAGTGGTAGAGGACCAGCTGAACGAGCACAAAATCAGGGAAAGGAAGGCAGGAAGGAGCGGAGGGGGAAAGGAAGAAAGAAGGGTAGGAGGGAAATAAAGGAAGGAAGGAAGCAAGCAAGCAAGCAAGCAAAGTAGGTTCCAGGAAGCATTGGACCTGTACAGCAAAGCGAATTCTTTCAGCAGGAACTTATTGTTACCATGTCACTGTGAGAGCATTATCACCACTGCCATCTGCACAGGATAGCCACCACTTTGAGAAACCTTGAGAAATACTCTAGTTATGTCAGCTCATTATTTAAGGCTCACATTTACCTAAGGGAGCGACTGCCTCCATTTTATGAATGGTTACCCTGATCTAAAACAACCCACAGTGGGTCACGGAGGGAAGCAAGATGCCACTGCTGGGAGGCAGGCCCAGGCCTGAGCGGCCGTGTGAGATCTTGGGCTGCCAGGACCACCCGCCTTACCTGGGGGCCATGCCGAGCTGGGCTGGCTGCTCTCCAGTACTGTGGCTCTTTCCAGGCAGGCACTGCTCTGACTTACTTTCCTGGGGAAGAAGAAAAGCAATGGTCACAGAAGGAGCAAAGCAAAGGGACTGGTACAAAAGCCTCTATTCTGCCACAGGTTCCCCCAAAGCTCAGGCAGGACCCCACAGGGGACCCTACCCCAGTGGCCACAGGAGGCTCTGTGTGAAGTTTTCTTTGCAGCTCCTGGCTTCTCCTATGCACAGAAACATACAATTAAGCTGAGAAATGTTTTTGACAGAAATGAGTCTGTTATCCCTAAGTGTTGGTGGCACTCAACCAAACGCCATCATCGCCGTCTCGTCTGCAAATGCTTCATCGAGGGCTGCCTGGAGTCCTCGGGGCTTTCAAAATATTTTCTTCTAATTGCCGATTGAAATGCTCGAAAATATTTTCACACCATATTTTGCTTGGAGAAAATGTGGAAGCATTTCGCTCCTTTTAATACCACATATTCTTCATAGGAAATTGCTCTTGGGATGTAGTGAAGTCCTGGATTTCTTAGAGAATTCCAGGGCCTTGGACACCACCTCCTGCCTCTTACAGACGCTGGGAACGTCTTCCAGTGGCACACCCCTTACTTTCACATCTGTGAAGTGGGGGTGAGATTCTGCCCCGCCCCCCGCCCCCAGCACTGCTCTAGTGATAATGAAGGACTGTGCGAGCAACAGAGAGCCCGCACCCAGCAGGAAAGAGGCCGGGGAGGGGGGGAGGGGGGGGAGAGGACCCAAGACTAAGCTGGAATAGACCAGAAAGACATATTAAAGGACAAAGGGTACACAAGGCAACCTCCTTTTCCCTTGTTCAGAAAACCGGTTCATCATTTCCACCAGGGCATTGTAACAAAGAAACAAACACCATAAACTATACAACATGGTGACTGTCTTCACATATCATTAGGACAAATAATGGCAGGTGCTCTTGAGTTGTTTATGAGCACATAAATATGACATAGTTGGTTGTTTTTAACCTATTTATCAAGGTATATAACCTGTACCACCATTAGCCATCTTTAGTGCAGAAAATGTACATATAGCTGGAATATATATTTTAGCTTGTAAAGACATATTTGATTTCATAAATACTCCTTTCTCACCAAATTGGTGGGAATTCAGATACTCTACAAATAAAGAAGTCTTCAAAATGTACTTCAAGCTACAATTCTAGAACACTCTGCCATTTAGTAAGAAAACTAAAGACCCTTTTTGCTTTAAGTCCCCCAAGAAAAGCATATATGTTGGCTCCAACTTGTGTCTACCCTAGAGATAATGAGACAATCAACAAAGTCAGATGCTCCATGAGAAAATGTCAAAGGACAATTCGACCTAGGTAAGGCTCTACCACAGCCCTCGTCCCTTTTAAAGAGTGGAATAAACTGAGTTTGATGGGGTTTATTTTAGGGTTTCAATAGATTTATTGAACCTTGTGGTTATTTAACCCAAACAACCATCATTCTCTCAACAAATAAAAGCAAATCCCTCTATGTGGCCCAGTGTGAGTTCCAGGCATGACCACAGGGGTCAAAGCTACCCATGACCTCTGCCTTCAAGGAGTTTAAGGTCTGGAGCAGAAGAAACGAGCTGGACAACAGTCCCACTAACTGCATATATTATAAACTGTGACTAAATTTAAGAAGGAAAAGTACCTAGGCAATGCTCAGAGAGCCTAGAACAGCAGGTCAGATGAATCTTCCAAGAAAAGAGAAATTCATGCTCCAGATAGATAATTTTTCTAGAAAATTAAATTATTATGTTGAAGGTCTTCTTCTTGATATACAGAAACCTAGCCTGGTACTGGTGGCTCATGCCACTCAAAAGCAATCTGGGCAGGAAAGTCCATGAGACTCTTATTTCCAATTAACCACCAGACACTGGAAGTGGAGCTGTAGCTCAAAATGATAGAGCTCCAGCCTCCAGCACAAAAGCTCAGAGAGAGCATCCAGGCCCTGAGTTCAAGCCCCACCACCAACAAAAATAAAAGAGACTGAAATCTTACAGAGGGAGAACAACTCTACATCAGTATCCAGACTTACAGGCAATGACCCAAAAGCCTAATGGCCTCTCTCTCACCTTTCAACCCTGATCACTTTGCACCCTTCAACTCTGCTGATCTGATGCAAGTACCTAGAAACAAACATCACTGCACAAAACCAAACCCTTCCAAGTACAAATGCCCACTCGGTACTCTGCCCTTACCTCTTTGATTGTGGTGTTTCGGCCCCTCCAGGAAAACCACCATCTTCCTCCCTTTTTGGGCATCTTATCCCTCATGATAGATTCCACGGTGGCCTGTTTTAAATGGATGGTAACATAAATAATGGAACCAAAAAAAGATCAACTGAGTGCATCAAACTGAAAGAAACACATGCTAAAAAGACTGAAAAAAATAGGGGAGAAAAAGAAAGAAAATTAAAAAAAAAACCACAACATACTATTTGTGAATTAAAAATTTTAGAGAAGCAAAACCTAATGGTGTCCAAAATTACAGTAAGGTAACTTAAGCATGAAGACTTAGGAGATGTTAAAAGAATAAACAAACAACAAATAAAACATAACACGACAACAACAAAAAAGAAAGCATTAAAAATCATTAGTGATTAGTAAGACCAGAAATTTCCAAATTAAAATGGCTAACTAAGATATTGTTACCCTCAATAGGATGATTATAAAAATAAAACATGAAATGATTACTATGATAACAAGATCAAACCATTTTAAACAAAACAAAATGCACAGGACATTTTAAGAAACATGAATTCTCCAATTTTGACAAAACAAACTTTAAAAGATGTACTTGGATTTATATTAAACTCATACTCCAAGGAAACGGAAGCTAAATGGGGGACATTACATGTGAATTAATAACTTTCTAAGAATTCCCAAGACCAGTTCTTCTCGAGGCTAATTCCAGGACCTAGGAAAATGTTTTCTAATTCCTCTTCCTCTGTTTATGCAACTTTCATGTGCAGACTCATATCTAATAATGAAACAAGGGCTTAGATCACTCTACCCAGCAAGAGATAGGCAAGGAGACAAATAACTCACACTATTAGCCTGAAGAGTACTTTCCTCTTATCATCGAAAAGATCCTTATCTAACACAAAAGAAAATCTGAGCACACTAAAATGAAAATCATATATACAATGTTCAACCATAATGCATAAAGATAAGGGGTGACATTCATAAACTGCTTTGTTAAATGAACAGTCCTTTGTACACTACCGATAGATAATAAAAAATATTCTAAAAACTTTTTCAAAAGAAGAAATCATTTTCCTTATTTCTCCCTTAACTCATGAATAACTACACCCAATTTTTTTTAAAAAAACAGCATTTTAGACCTAGACACACTGATTCTAAAGTTTATTTGAAAAAACAAAATAGTCAAAAAAGCTCTCAGACAGAAGGATAATAGTAACCAGGATTTACCAAGTATTAAAAATATTTTAAAGCTATAGTAACTAGGAGTATGCAGTGCTGGTCCATGAGTAAACATAGCAGAAAACTTAAAAATAATCCAAAGTCATGGAGCTATTGACTACAAAGAGTTGTAATCAGTAATCCATGGGGGAAATGACTATTTAATAAAAATAAATGGTACTGGGATGATTATGAAGCTAGTTACTTGCCCACATGCCCTCCTCCCTTCTTTCTTGGCAACAAAGCCAAGAATCTGGCTGAAAAATATTGTGGAAGGTTCAGTTCCAGAAGACAAACTCAACTGGTCCACACTACTGACTGACAGCTACTCCACTGAGAGCACTACTCCAATGTTCGGCCAACAACCAGGTTAAAAGTGATCAAGTTCGAGCCAATGAAATGTCAGGAATCTGCCCCCTCCTTCCCACTCTGGATATGGTTGTGTAAGGAGACAACATGTAAAGCTGTCATTTATGACCAGGAAATGAAAAGCCAAGAAAAATCACAGAGAATTCATCAAGCCCCAACAGAGCAACCTCTAAGATTCCTGTCATAGCAGATAATAAATCCATAGTATTTAAGTCATGTCTAATCATTGTTTTCTGCAACCCAAAGTGCCCTGGTTCAATAAGCATCTGGGGAAAATGAATTAGGTTCCTGAAATTCCCTTATTACTCTCCAAAGAATTATAGTTGGATCAAAGATTTAAAGTAAAACAAAGCACATAAAGAAAATACAGGGAATATTTCCACAGGTTTTAGAAATGGCGAAGCAAGATCATTCTAAGTATACACAAAACCCAACAGCCGTAAGAGAAAAGATAATTCTACATATGAAAATAATTTCTGAACTAGAGAAACACCATAAATAGAAAGAAAATTAAAAAAAAGAAACAGCCGGGCTCCAGTGGTTCACACCTGTATAATCTTACTACTCAGGGGGCTGAGATCTGAGTGTCATACTTCAAAGCCAGCCCACGAGACTTTTATCTCCAATTAAGCACCAGAAAACTGAAAGTGGGGCTATGGCTCAAAGTGCTAGCCTTGAGCAAAAAGACCTCAGGAGCAATGCGTTCAAGCCCCACAAAAAGAAGGAAGGAAGGAAGGAGGGAGGGAGGGAAGGAGGGAGAAAGACAGAGAGAGAGAGAGAGAGGAAAGAGAAAAGAAAAAATACTACTAAGAATCTGTTCAGTGCCTGTCAAAAGGACTGGCTTACATTTGAGCATTTTCCTATAAACTTTTTAAACTATATTTCTATTACAACTGTCCTTCCTTTTTCTTACTAATTTGTAAGACTTAAGAAATAATATGAAAACGTATCCCAGGGTACAAACACCAGGAAGAAGCTGACAAGGACATAACGAAATCCACTCAGCAGAACAAACATCCCCTCATCACAACAGACACAGCCTTGAAGGAGCAAGCGCAGACTCAACAACGCCAGATTTGACCTTTAAGAGCCACAAATGATAGAACTCTGGGCAAGAGTTTCTGCGGTACCAAGCCCTGGCTAAGTGTACCAAGGAAGCAAATCTAAGATGGGGGTCTCTATAACAAAACCCTACAATTCCACTGGGTGCTGGAGGCTTACACATGTAATCCAAGCTACTCAGGAAGGGAGATCTGAGGATCGGGGTTCAAAGCCAGCCTGAGCAGACATATACAGTTATGACCAGGAAATGAGAAGCCAAGAAAATGGCTTATCTCCAATTAACCAGCAAAAAAAAAGTGGAGGTGGCCGAAGTGGTAGAGCATTTGAGAACAAAAGCCAAGAGAGAGTGTAAGGCCTGAGTTGAAGCCTCAATACTGGCGCATGCACACATACATACACACACACACACACACACACACACTCACACACACACACACACTCCATGCCAAAGGAATTATGGGTATGTGCTTCTCTTGGCTCAGAATCAGGCACAGGGCTGCATCCTGTTGAGCTGCACCCAACGTTACCTTCGTCTCCTAACGCCCTCCTTCCCTGCCTGCGCCCTCCCTCCTCGTCACCACTTGGCTCTGACATCCACTCATAATCTGGTGCAGCCAATGCTGAGAACAGGCTCCCTGGTCCTCAAGGCCTTGAGGGGGGAGTTTGGCCCTGGCACCCAGGAGGGGGCAGGACGTTCCGGATCCAAAACTCCCCACATTAGTATTCCCAAAGCTCAAGTCAGCACAGAGCAATTCAGTTGGGGGTTTCTAAAGTGAACGCTAAATCTCCCCCCGACCCCGTCCCAGTTACCCGCGCCCCGCCCCCCCCCATCTTTCTCGTGTTAACGCTCACCTTTGGCAAAGGTTTCTGGAAGGCTTGCATTGCCAGGAGCAGAGGCGCTGCTGTTGTCCAATTATAATACCTGATGGATGGAGTAACGAGACAGACGTGAGAAGCCCACAGCCCACACTGAACACCTTCCTGATGTCTCGCACAGACTCACAGAAAGCCCCGAGGCCCCAGGAGACCCTCAGAGCCCCGCCCTGCTGCTACTTCTCCCTCCACCATCAAACCCCAAAAGCCACGGCAAGGTGGCAGCAGGGACACAGTGACAACTGCACACAATGCTAGCTGAACGGCAGCCAAGTCCCCTGTGCAGCCCCAGCACCAGGCCATGAGCCAACCTGTGGCACAGCCTGCCATGCTTTAAGGACAGGGCAACTCCAGCAGCGTGACTTCCACTCAGGAGGCAAGTGTGCCACCTGTCCACCGAGACACACGCAGTTCCAGCCTCAGATAAGGACAGCTCTAAGAGGGCAGCTTCACTGCATACCCAGCACAGCACAGGGCACAAAGCCCCCAGACGAGGCACCACACTTTATGTGGTCAATCTGAAAGCCAGTACAGAGGGGTGCTGCACTGTAATCCTAGCTACGCAGCAGGCTGAGATCGGAAGACTGCCGCTCAAGGCTAGCTGGGAGAGGAAAGTCCATAGACTCTTATCTCCCATTAACCAGCAAAAAGCCAAAAAAAGTAGAGCTGTGGCTGAAGTTGTGGCCTTGAGTGAAAAAGCCAAGCAAAAGCTCAAAGCCCTGAGTTCAAGTTCCGGTAAAAGGGGACCAAGAAAGATGGGCCAAGAAAGAAAGAGGCAGGGAAAGAGAGAAGAAGGAGAAGGGAGAGGGAGGAGAGGGGAGAGGGGGGAGGGAAAAAGAAGGGGGAGGGAGAGAAAGGAGAGGGAGAGGGGAAAGGAGAAAGGAGAGATGGGAAGAGGAGGGAGAGGGGAGAGGGAGGGGGACAGGGGGGGAGAAAGGAGGGAGGAGGAGAAAGGGAGGAGAAGAGGGGAGGAGAAGTGGGGAGGGGGAGGGAAGGAGGGAGAAAGGGAAGGAGAGAGGAAGGGGAAGGATGAAGAAAAAACCTCAGTAGAGCTGTATATTACAATCAGACACCTCAGGCCATCTGCGACAAGGGAACCCAGAATTAGCCAATGGCAAAGAGCTTATGTCGAGACTATTTGACGTAGTTCTGAGGTTGAACACCTACGTCTGTATATTCAAACAGTATGGAGCAGTGGCAGGGTAACCTGCGACAGCACTTACTTATTGCCGATCTTCACCACCAGGTTGGGGTCGTCGATGATGGCGGGGTTGTCCACAAACTGTTGGTACGACACGGCCTGCTCCAGAAATGCGTCTGCGACGGCCATGGGAGGGGTGAAGGGAAAAGCAAGGGCACTGTGGTTACAAGCAGGCCAACTCCACCCACGCCTGAACGTTTTCTGAGAGTTCACACATTCCAACGGTGCAGCTGATGCATGTAAAGGTGCAGCCGATGCAGGTAAGGTACCATGAAGGGCCTGCAGCATGCGTGAGGCTGGCACCAAGCCCAGGGCACTGCGTTTGGGGCCATGTGCCCTGCACTGGGACGTCCAGAGGCAGAGCAGTGGCTATCAGCGCCATCAGCTCAAACCCTGGCTGCCAGGGTTTGAACCCCGGGGCGGGGCGGGGGGGGGGGGTTGTGGCCACGTCCACCTCCTAGGGGTTGTGAAGAAGGGAGAGGGAGGTGAATGAAAATCAATGTCCTGTCCAAAGTAGGCTTGAGCGGTGTGGGCGGCTGGGCCGCTTAGACTGTCACCTGGGGGGAATGGGTGGGGGACAGCGTCCCCCCTCAATGACCAAGCCAGAGGCCACAGGACTGGGGCACCAGACAGCAGCCCTACACTGCATCCTCGGGGCCTGGCCGGCCCTGACCTCCTCACCTTCCTCGTTCCTTGGCCAGTACCTTTTGTGATCTCCCGGTGGTCGCTGAGCCCCCCACAGAGGGAGATGGCGATGGAGGGCAGGTCCCTCAGCCCGTCCGAGGTGCTCTCCATGCCGCTGTCAATGCCGGAGCTGCCCACCGACTGCGGGGACTGGTTGGCCGACCGCACTCCACAGTCGCTGGCAGGCTTGGCGAGCCCCGGGGGGTCTCCGCTGGAAGGAGGAAGGAGGAGCTGTTGTGGGGCCTTTTCCATCCCTGAGGCCCCACACCCATGTCACGTGATCCGCGCGTGACATCACGTGACCCTCTGCCAGGCTGCCACCCCTGGAGGAGCAGATGATTTCATGTCAGGACAGGTTTGCAGTGAAGTAAGTTCACCCCAGGAGAGAACGCAATCATGGGTGGCCTGCTTTCTCCTCCAACTCTGCAATCCCTTGTGAAACAAACCGTGAAGGATGTACCACGGACAAGGGCAGTGCTCCAACCACTTACCCATCAGGGAGCTGGCCCAGCCCCATCCCAGGGGGCGCAGGCTGGGGTCTCCAAGGACCACACGAGAATCTCTCCAGAGAGGAAAATGTCCCAGGCAGCTGGTGGGCCACTGACCTGTGACCCAGCCTGGGGTTTTGTCATGGGGCACAACCTGGAGCCCAGGCTCCCATTCGGAGCTCTGGGCAGCCCTAGGCCACACACCAATGGGCACATCAGATTCAAGGGCGTGTCTGAGACTTCCTGAGTCAAATGCCAATCCCGTTCCCCATGCTGCCTTTGTGTCCTGTCTCACAATCGGGGAACACTGGACTCATGCAGACTAATCCTCACAGGACAGAAAATAGGAAGAACAGAGAGAAGTTTTACTTTTTGGGGAAATACAGGGCTGCCACTTCTGGATCCATGTCCGTGAGGTCGTCGAGGTAGACGCCGTCGGCGCCTAGATGTCTACTCCGTTTATCTGAAAGAGTGAACAATCCAGTCAGAGCACTGCCAGAAACCCCGCGGACTCAGAGCTGCAGGACCCGGGGCACTGTGGGCAGAACCGGCCCAAGAACCAGAGTGGGAGCAGGTGTGTGTGTGGCCCTGCATGGAGCGTGGCTTCACCACGCAACGAGGCATGGCTTGCACATTTCACAACCCTGGCTACGCATTCTAAAACTGGACTCACTTCTGGCCCCAAACACATAGGAGAAGGAAACCTTGACTTTGAACCTGGGGAGGAAGGAGGAACTCTGCTATGCACAGAGCCTGGATAGAGGGCTGGAAAGGAAGCCTGGGCCTCATACCCTTCTTCCTAGAAGGAGAGTCCATCTTGGCCCCCATCTGCAAGGAGCTGGCAGCCGGGGACTTGAGCTCTTCGGCCATAGGTAGAGGTGGGGCGGCCGCTCCCAAAGCCTCCAGGTCGTCTTCACACACAAACTGCATTTCCATGGGAGGCTTGCTGGGCTCTGCGAGTGGCGCTTCCACTAAGGTTGGGGACTGGTCACTGAAGGTATCTGAAGACTCGCTGTGAATGGCCTGGAAGTGAGTCTTCTCACAAATTTTCCTGCTGCACAAGGGGCTGGATTCTTTCATCTTGTGTGGAGAAGATGACTAAACCAAAGAAGAGAGAGAGACTGAGTCGAGAAAAAGTCCAATGGAGGCATAGAATTCCATTGTGTATATATACCACATTTTCTTCATCCATTCATCTACTGAGAGGCATCTGGGTTGATTCCATATCTTAGCTATGGTGAATAATGCTGCAATAAACATAGTTGTGCTGGTAAGCTTTAGTATGGTTTTGTTTGTGATCATTTGGGTAAATGTACAAAAGTGGGATTGCTGGGTCACAGAGGAGCTCTATGTGGAGTCTTTTGAGGAACCTCCATACTGCTTTCCAAAGTTTACACTCCCACCATCAATGCAGTATGGTTCCCTTTTGGCCACATCCCCTCCAGCATCTGTTGTTATTAGATTTCTTGATTATAGCCATTCTAACTGGGGTGAGGTGGTATCTCAAGGATAAAGTCCAAGCACAGGCAAAGAGAAAGAGTTACCAAAGAAATGTGGTCAATGAATAATGCATGGCAGAGACTTTTCAACCTAAGGACCACCTGTTGTTTTTCATGCATGCCCAGAAGTCCGAAGCCAAAGTACTAATTCCAAAGTAAATGAGGTTTCACATAGAACATCAACTACCAGACAAAAGTGAGGCAAATAGCAGCAAGTGCAGGCAATGTCAAGGGCTCAGTAGATGGTATAATCACATCAATAAGAAAAAACTCATTAGCCAGCCAGGGTGACTCAAGCCTGTCATCCTGGAGAAGGGTAGGGGGAATCTGAGAGACTCCCTCTCAACCAATGGCTGGGCACGGTGGTACACAGCTGGCCTATCCAGCTGAGGGGGGAAGGGACATAAGGCTGGGCTCAGTAGGGTACACCTACCATTCAAGTCCAAATAGGAGTCTAGCCCAGCCTGAGCATACAGTGAGACCTTTTCTCAAACCACACAAAAATGGCTGACAGTGTGGCCCATAAAATCCCCTCTGATTGTCCATCCTTGTGGGGACAGCAAGTCAAGGTGGTGGCAACTGCAGGGACTGGCCCCAACCCAGCTGACCACGCCCTGCCTGTGTCCATCTGCAGGCAAGCTGCGTGGACAAGTGAAATCTCAGCTATGCTACTCACTCAGGATCCAACATGCCTCTCTATGCACTATGTTTCAGTGAATTAGCCCCCAAATGGTGGTCCCTCATTCACAGAGATGACAACTGACCACACCTATAGGGATTTCCAGTTATGGAAAACAATTCACTTGATCAAAAGTAAGACTGATTTATGAGCGAGCCAGGTGTGCCAGCGGCTCGGGCCTGTAATCCCAGATCCTCAGGAGGCTGAGATCTGAGGACGACGGTTCAAAACCAACACGGAAAGCCCATGGAACCAGCAGAAAGCTGGATCTGGCTAATGTGGAGATCATCATGCATGGCAGACGTGAGGAAGGACTCACCTTTGCAGCCTGTGGCAATTCTCCCCAAAGCCACAGCATTTCTAGGTTGTTCTTCTGCATGGGTCTGTCCGTGGACTTGCTGACCAATTCTGAGTCGCTTTTGGGGGTTGAGGGTCGGGACCCTGAGGGACTTAAGAAAACACAAACTCACAATGTAAGTGAGGAAAGAAACTCTTTCCTTGTCTTTGACTCAAATCCAGGGTTCAAATAACCCAGAAAATACACCTAGATACCAGCCCCTTGGGAGCACAGCCTTGGGGCAATCCCGTCTTTGGCCACCAGGGGTCCATGCACCTGGCTTCCAGGAGGAAGATATTCCCAAAATGTGGGTGACCAAAAACAAATGACTGCCAAATTCAGGAGAGACAAGATAAGAAATGCAGCATCTAGAAAAGAGACAGACAGACAGACAGACAGGCAGAGGAAAAATACATGCCTGTAATCTAGTTACTCAGGAGCCTGAGATCTGAGGATCATAATTTGTTGCCAGCCCAGGAAGAAAAGTCTGTGAAGTTCCTATTCCTATTCCTATTATAATAGCACCAAAAAGCTGAAAGTGGAGGTATGGTTCAAGTGGTAGAATGTCAGCTTTGAGGTAAGGGACAATACCCAGGCCCTGAGTTCAAGCTCCAGGGCCAGCATACACACAATCGGCTCACCCTGAGCTGAGCCCTCGACTGGCACAAGATGCATCTCAACTGTCGGGCAGCCACGCAGGGTCCTGGCAGGCAACATTATATCCCATGATTTAAATATTTACAAATCTGCACTAGCTTTGGAAACAGCAACACAGCACCATATACTGACTTTACTAGACATACAGACTGACATCTTATAAGCCGCTGAGTGTTCTGGGAATCCTTCAGAGACCCTGCCATTCTCAAAGGCCCAACTCTGTGGGGACAGTGGCATCATGCCACTTTGAGGCCAGCTTCTAAATGGTGCGTCACCTTCTCACTCTCTGCTTGCTATATGTGTGCTCCAGAGACCTTCACAAAATCTTACTGCTGTGCAGCCAAACCAACTGGCCGAAGAAGCAATTAACATCTAGACAGAAAGAAAACACCATTTAAACTGGGAACTGGTGGCTTGTGTTTATAATCCTAGCTACTTGGGAGGCTGAGAAAGGGAGGATCAAAGGTGAAGCTGGCCTGGGTGGGGGAAGGAGGGGACTTGGTAAGATCCCCTCATCAACTGCTGAACACAAGGGAGCACATGCCTACAATCCTAGCTTTGGGGGTTGCATAAGCAGATGAACTCCGCGCTCAGGCAGGAACCCAGACTACCTCAAAAATAACCAGTGCAAGAAAGGGCTGGGGGCATGGCTCAGTGGGTAGAGTGCCCGGCTAGCAACCACAAGTCCTAGAGTTCAAATCCCAACACTTCCAAAGAAGAGAAAATGCCATTCGGTTATCTGTCATCTCCCACGTTTTCTCCTTGAAAGAGGGCAGTGCTTCTCCATAAGCAAGAAACAGAGCATAATTTTCATCCACACCTCTCACCGACTGTATCTTTCAGGCAACCTCCCATCAGTGCGTGTGGCCTCATTCATCCCAACCGAAGGCTCGAGCTTTGCTGTGGGCACACGGGGAGCTCAGGGCTGCACATGATGTGCACCCACCTGAGGGGATCCTTCGTGGTGGCTCCCTTGTGGCTCAACCGGCCCTGGCTCTGGTCAAGCTACACTGAGCGTGTCTCCCCAGGCCTGATGCTGGGGCTCCCTGTCTCCCGGCCTTCCTGGCTCCCTCTCTTCTTCTCCGATGCTTTTCTCCACAGGAAGGACTGTTCCTAGGTGCCACATCCACAATCACAAGTTCAATGCCAGTGGAGCAGGGAATGGAAGTCACACACTGTGCCCTCAGCGTCTCCCCCAGCGCCTCCAAGACCCTTCAACTGCCTCCCTGCCCACGCTGCCCCTGTACCCAGCGCCAGTGCACACCTTGCTCTCTATCTGTCCCAGCCACCGCCACTAAATTCACTGAGACTCTTTGGGAGAGCTTCAAGGGTTGGCACACCGTTTCTGCCAGAGCTCGGAGATAATGGCTGTGTGGGTCAGATGGCCCTCAGTGGTCACTTGGCTACTCGATTCTGCCCTCACAGCACAAAAGAGCCACTGCAGCTGTGTAATGGGACTGGCCAGGCTCCAGCAAAGCTGCACAAAAGCAGAGCACAAGCCAGGTCAGTCCCAGGGCCACGCTCAACAACTGCAGTTCCAGAATAAAAGTGCTGAGCACAGTTCTCTGCTGCACCTCCCAGCTCCAGAGTCATGAACTTTCTGGCCCTTTTGTGACAGTCACAAGGGAGAGACTCCTGAGCACTCAAGTTTATAAGCTGGCACTCAGGAAGAAGCTGCCCTGTGTGCAGATCTTACACCAGAAACTCTCCTCTCCTTAATGTGCCACCAAAATCAATCCTGCCCCCAGGCACAAACACACATGGCCATTTTGCATCTGGCACCTGAGGGATGCCAGGCCAACTACAGATGAACACAGGGAGAAGTTCAAAGCCAACCTGGGCAGGAAAGTCTGTGAGGCTCTTACCTCCAATTAACTAGCACAAAGCCAGAAGTAGAGATGTGGCTCAGGTGGTAAAGTGCTAGTCTTCTGGCAGAAAAAGCCAAGTGAGAGACTGAGGCCCTGAGTTTAAGCCCCAGTACCACCACAAAAACAAGAAAACAGAATGAGTAAGTCACACACAGCTTCCTTGGCTGATAGCTTATGCCATAAACAAAGCATGGAGGTCCGCAGGAGGGAGGTCGCTGCATGGACTACAGAAAGGAATGAAAGTATCCAATGAAAACTCCAACCTGTATTCCTAAGATCCAACAGCAGTTTTGTTCCAAAAATGGTGTGCAAAAGGTCTGAATCCATTATTCAGATCGCCTAATAGACTACTTAAATATTTATAAGTAACTTGGCTTATACTAAATCAGCATCCTAAAAATATCTTGGAGACTTATTTGGTCAGACAAAAGAGCAGATTGTCAAGGTGAATATCTCATTCTTTTGGTGTTCAAGGCACTCTACAGAATTAGCTAGAATGATAACCATCGTTTCCAGAGAGTCAGATTTAGAACTTAAAGACTATTTAATCTAATAATCTATAAATATTAGAAACAAAAAGGGAAATAATATTCTATATATTTTCATCATAAGTTGGTTAGTTGGCAAAATGCATTTGTAAGAGTTAGATGAAAAATTCTATTTCAAATCATCATTATAAGTTATTTGGTTAATGGTAAAATAGTCCATCATCTAGGAGTTAGCTCACATTCTGTGTTACTGAAAACGAACTCGTCTACCTTTCCGAAGCATGGAAATGGGAGGACTGTGGCGGGCAAGAACTAGACAGAACTCCCTCGGCTGCGACCACAAGATGAGGGGGGGTCCTTTTGCAATCTACCGGGCTGCTGGATACACATTGGAAAGAAAGAAAAAGAGATCACAGGTCAGCAGGATGAAATGTCTAATCTGGTCTTTGGCTCCTGTCAATAACATTTTTGAGAAAATGAAAATATCCAGACAGCTGATGGCAGAGGGCTCTGTTGAAATCTCTAAGGCAATAATATGAGCTTTCTGTATCACAAAAAAAAAAAAAAAACAGGAGAGAAACTACAGAAAAACCCATTTTGCTTCCCACACCACCCACGTGACCAGACCAGAGTTAATGGTCATAGATCAGTACTGCATCGAACTACAGTCATTTTCCAACGATGTGATTGTCTGGACTGCTATTGTCTCTTTTAAGAAAATCCATCATTCGGAGGATGGCAATGTATCACTTATCCTAATTGGTCATTGCATTTCACAATGCTTCTCATCTACAAAACCTGACACCATTGTTATTCTGGATTCCCAAAGCAAAGGGAAAAAAATACGTGGGGAAGTGTATTAAACATGCCTTTGAAATTCTTAAGATTAATATGGAGATTCTTCAACCTATTAATGGTTTCTAAATATTCTGCATTGTTTTCTCCCTCTGCTTTCTCACCATGGGGACTTTCTCGACAGACCCAGGTCAAGATCAGGAGATTCTAGAACAGTATTCAATGGGCACTGTCTCCTATAACAAGTTACAGGTTCTATGTCCCGCTGAGCTTTACAAATGTGTCTGTCTCTGTGGAGATATATGCACAGCATTCATTTTTAAGACCTGGCATGAAAACTGAACGATAGCAATAATCACTGTAACCTGAATTACTTATTTAATATTTCAGATACATAGAATGAAATGAAGTTTCACCTTTTTTTCTCTTTATTTTTTAAATGAAGTAGTAGAGCATGTGAAGTCACACATAAAGCTAAGCCCCGTGTCCTAGTGGTCAGGGCTAGTCTCTGAGGCAGGCTGACCATCACAGAGCGACTCCATCGCTGGGCCCAGGCTCATCCTCCACTCAGCTAGAGCTGGGTGTGGGACACATCTACACGCCCCACAACCCCAGCTCCCCCACTCTCTGCACTGCTGCTGTCTCCCTCTGATGATCACCCTGAGCAAACTAGAATCAAGAAGGGTATTCTGATGAGACTGGCCAGGGCCCAGTCACTTCCCACTCCCCTGCTGACCAGGATGTTTTACTACTGTGGGCCTTCGGTGGCCCCCAGCCATTATAATGTCCAGGATTTGTGTGCCACTCCAACAGAGCTGGGACCCCTGTGAGCACACACAACAGGCGGATGCCTGCCCAGGCCTGGGGAGCCATCTACGCGCCGGCTGCCTCGCTGTCAAGTTCACACCGGCCAGCAGGGGGCGCCTGGCAAGTACACTGCAGAGAAGTGTTACTATTTTTTGAACTCAGCATCATGGCTCAAGCCCGGGGAAGGCAGCCTGAAGCTCGGCCTTGGCTTTCAAACCCTGCGTTAGGGCTGGACTGAGAAAGGCTCCACCACCCCGTCCTGGGCTGGCGTTCAGCATCAGGTAGCCGGGGCAGAGCCTTTCCCTCCCGTCCTGGCCCAGGGAGCTCAGATGGAATTCTGCGGTCCCGTTAGTTTTGCTCTTCTGCAGTTTTGCTGGTCCTAATTATTTTTTTTAACCCCTATTTCTCTTTTTTCCGTTCCTCCAATGGACTTGTAACTCACTGGAGCAGGACAGGTGCACACACACACCAGCAACTCACCTGGGGTTGGGGGACCACTCTCTATCAGAACTGGGGTACGACGCTGACTGGGGGTACGGGGAGACACAGGGAAGGTTCTTCTTAGGAATATCGTCTTGGAATGGCAGTGTGTCAGTATGAAGAGTTCTGAAGAAAAAGAATAAGAAAAGGTTAAAGCCAAAGAAGGACTTGTGCTAGAATCTTACTGAAGTCAAGTTCTGATTTCTTTTTCTTGACTGTTCTGTTGGCTGCGCGACCCCCGAGCAGAGGCCAGGCGCGCAGACGGGAAAGGCAAGCCCATGGAAACACGCCCGTGCCTTTGTACTCCGGCTGGGTTATAAACCTAACGCGCTCTGGTGGGACTGGAGAGGGTCAGGGCCTTGGACACATTGGTCAAGCCTCCCACCACGGAGCTGCCTCCCAGTCCTTTCTCTCTTTCATTTTGAGATGGGGTCTCCCTAACTTGCCCGGGCTGGCCCCCAAGTCGTGCTCTTCCTGCCTCCCCTTCCCAGGGTCTGGGATTACAGGTCTACATCACTAGACCTGGCTTCCACTATGGTATCTTACTGTTGCCTTGCATAGTTCAACTCACAAGGGCTTTGAGAGGTAGCTCCGCCCAAAGCTGACCCAGCGGGGTGCGTGTATAGAAGGAGCTGCTGAATAAATGAATGGCCACGTGCAGACTGTGTGCTGTCTGGCAAAAGAAATGGCACCAGGTAAGTGTCTCTTGATTACAAAGTGCCTGACCAACTGCTAGCTTCAGGTGCAAGCACACCACACAATACTCCATTCCACCCCTGCCCAGGCCACTGTCTGTACTTTCTATGCTGCCTGAAATGCCACGTTCTAGACCATCAGCCGTGGCGGGAGGGTCAGTGCAACAATTCTAGCTGGCCCGCTTCTGAGCCTCAGTGGAGAGGGCTGGAGGTGGGCAGGCCAATGCTGTGCCCATCCATCTCTGTTTTCATCCAGAAATAAATACATTAGATGATCAATAACAAAGCCGAGGGATATTCTTTACGCTACTGAGAAAAGATCACAGGGCACTGATGACTCAGGCCTGTAATCCTAGCTACTTGAGAGGCTGAGATCCAGAGGATCATAGTTCAAAGCCAGCCTGGGTAAGAAATTCAGCAAGATTCCCAAATAACCAACAAAAAGCGAGGCTGGAGGCGTGGCTCAAGTAGTGGAGCGCCAGGAGAATGAGTCTGAAGTCCTAAATTCAAACCCCAGAGCCAGCAAAAAATAGAGGGGGAATGTAATTCATCCAACCCCCTGCAGGCCCTGCTGTGGGCCCCCAACATGCACCTGCTGCTATCCAGGGTCCCCGTGTCCTCGTCAGAGCTCATCTCTATGGGAAACATGTCCTCGTCCTCCGACGTGTGGCTGCTGTCATCTCTTTTCAGGCTGTCCAGCTGGGACTTCCGCCTCCTCTTCCTTCTCTTCTTTACCAGTGAGCAGCTGGACGGGGTCTCACTGGTGGCCAAGCTCTGGGAGGGCGTGGTAGAGTCCAGGCTCCTGACTCTGTCCACCGAGTTCCTTTTCAACTGGCACTCCATCCGCGACACCCCTTCCGACAGGATGGGGGAGGTGGCCAGGTACATGGGGATCACCTCCTAAAGCAAAGGGCAGGATTTCCAAGAGCCTCGTGAAGTGGGGTGCAGGAGACCCAGCAACGCCAAGGCCCTCGGGGACCCCTGGGAGCCCAGCACTACTGGGGGCCACAGCGCTGCCACTGCCCTGTCGCTGTCACCACAACCTAGAGTCCTGGACCCCCACTGAGAGCCATGCCCTATGTATGTGTGTGTGCATGCGTGCTTGAACTCAGGGCCTGGGCGCTGTCCTGAGCTTTGTCACTCAGGGCTAGCACTCTACAATAGCAAAGGAAAAGAAAAATGAAGAGAAAAGAAAGAGGTTGGGGCAATCACTAAGGAAAAACTAAGACACTGGGCCATGTGATATTTGATGTACCGGTTTCATCCTGCTTTGACAATGGTTTGGGCCAAGGTGGAATGCCCACCGTTACCCTTCATCTCTGTGGAAACGGCGAGAAGCCTGAAGCCGGCCAGGTGCTGGGTCTGTGTGCACTCAGATCCCTGACAGCCTGACCTGCTCAGTCCCTCCCACGGAGAAAAGAGAGCCATGGTTACCTCTCCACGCAAATCCCTGCATGCCATGTGCTCAGGAACCACTGCTCACAGCTCAAAACCCCCCCTGCGGTTCTGCCTTCCCTGCCCCCACCATCCCCTCAGTTTACCTGGCTCCATTTGCACATCTGGGCACCGAATATTGTGACAATTTCACCCACCCTTCCTCTCTCAATTCGTCTGCTTCCTCTCTCTTTGACCTCTCCCCTCCCTCCCCAAAACACAAATCTCAGCTTCCTGATAAACTCATATGTTGTTAAACTCTATGTCAGTTGTTCAAAGGACTTACACCATAGGAATTCCCCGTGTCTATCCTCCTTCAGTGAGTTTGCATACATAGACATATAACTCTGGGTATGTTTAGATATATTTATCATTTAGATCTAACTTCCACAGGAGAAAAAAACACGTGTCCTTTGTCTCTCTCTAAGCCTAACTGACTTCAATGAAGGTGAATTGCTCCAGGTCCACCCATTTCCCTGCAAATGACATCATCGCTGGCATTTATGGAGATGCACTGTACTCACAAACGGACACGTTGAACTGAAGCCCCTATCTACAACTCCTTAGAGGTAAAATTAAATTTAAAAAACAAATTTGTGTTATAAAAAAGGAAACGCGAGCTCGAGCTGGGGCCACAGCTGCCCGCAGCGGCCTCCACATCCTCACCTGGTCGTTATCAGCCTCCTGCACAAAAAACGCTTCTCCGTTGTCTCCCAGCTTCATGTGCAAGTCCACCGACTCCCCGTTGATTTCTATGTCCACCTGAAGGAGACGCGAAGGACACAGTGAGCCTCCTTCGCCACCTCGGGAGCCCTCAAGGGCAGGCCAAGCCTTTCCACACACGCTCTGACCCCACCCAGAGCCCCAAATCTCAGCCGACCCCCTCAACGGCAAGCACCCTGCACACAAGGTACAGCTGCAGTCCTGACCAAGAAGGGTGGATCCCAGGATGGAAAAGCCCTCCGGCTCCTCCCTTTTTCAGCTGAGGGCAGACAAGGAGAGTGCCTGGCACACGAGAATGGCACAGCAGGTAGTAAAGGTCAGGTTCACACTGCAGTGATCACCTCCCCTGCCCAGCCTTTGACACCCTGGAACTTTTGTCTGCTAGAGGTTGGACTCCTTAAAATACTTTCAGCCAACATCATTCGCTTCAACTTAAAACCAATTATACCACAGGCATGGTGCCACATGCCTGTCACCCTAGCTAATCCCAAGGCAGAGGTAGGAGAATCTCAGTGCAGAGACAGCCCTAGGAAAAAGCTCAAAACCCCGTATAAAAAATAAACTAGACGAAAAGACTGGGAGTATGGCTCAAATGGGAGAGCTTTCACTGTAAGTGCAAGACTTTCATTTCAAAACCACAGTACCACAACAACAACCAAAAAAAAACCCAAAGAACCAGGGTTAGCAGCATGGCTCAGCACTACCAAAATAATAATGATGATGGTAAAGCATAATTTCAGTTCCACATTAAGGAGGGATGTGAAATGGTTGACCTAGTTTTAAGGATTTCTTTCCATCTGTGTGGCCTATAATCTTTCCCAAAAATGGCTACATCAGAATTTTGGGTCCTTTACATGTCCTTCCAGAGCCCTGCCCCTGCCATCAGTAGGGAAGAGCTGCCATGCAGCTCTTCTCCGTGAGCCTGCTGTACCCAATCAGTAAGGTGCAATGGAAGTGAACCCACAGGGCTTCCAAGGTGGGGTCATGAGAACACAGCCTCCACGGGCTCCGTAGCTCACGACCGGCCGCCATGCTGTAAGGGAGCCCAACACCCAAGGAGGGGCTCTGGCCAACAGCGTTGGCTAAGAGCACAGCCAAGAGCCAGAACCAGTGCTAGACATGGAGACAGCGAGTGTGCCGTGATCCCAGCCTCCAGCCCTGCGTCTTCCAGTGAAGGCCCCCACGTCGTAGAGAGCTGTAATGAACCATCCTGGGATCCAGGCCTTGACTGACAGCCAGCATATGCACAACAACTTAGAGTGGTCGACCCGCACAGCCAAGGTCACTGGAACTGTGTAAATTATTAACTGTCCGCCATTTCCAATGGAGCGCTAGGAATCGGGGTCAAGCAGCTTAGGACAGGCGAAAGCAAAGACACACCACAGAGAGATGGTGAGCCTAGGCACCAGGCCCCGCCTCACCACTTTCTCCCGGGAGCGCAGGACCCCCATCTTCCCAAAGCGCACGTGGAAGGGGGAGCACTGCAGGCTCCCGTTGGGCTGACGGATGACGATGATGTCGATGCATCCCGACAGCGTGGCAGGGTTCAGCCCCTTGTACAGCTCCTTCACGGTCACAAACACCTGGCCCGCCAGCTGCCCCACGTAATTCATGGTCTGGGCCTGGGAAAAGACAGACGCACATGCACACACCAGCAGTTAACTGGAGAGCCACCCAGAGCCACCCAGGACCCCACCCACACACTTCAAGAACAGGTCCCACGTTCCACGTCCATACTGGCTCAGATCACCTTGTTTCTAGAATGTTCTCTAGGACAGCCACCCCCACAGCCCATCGCCCCAACCCCCATCAACAAGGCCAGCCACCCCCAGCCCAGTAGGGCCAGCACACCCAATCCTAATCCTAGGAAGCCTAAAAACAGGTGTGACCAGGCTCTGGTCTGTCTTGCTGACCTCCTGGAACTCGTTTGGGTTGTTCCTTACAGCTGCTGTCACCTGAGCCTCACTCTGTCGCCGTGCAAAGGTTGTGTACAATTATCTGAAGGCTTTTGAGAAAAGAGTTTAGCTTGCTATATCCCTACCATGCCAGGGTCAGTACGGAACATGAGTTACTGGGAAAGTGAGTAGCTTGATTTGTAAGGGCTCTGTCCAGATCCTTGTTCTCCAGCCTGTAAGTTCTGCCTCCATTCATCCTGCCCAACCAGTCCCTCACCGTCCCCTGCCAACATACAGGGCATCAGCCCTACCTGGCCTGACGCTGCCGCTCCAATCCCACCTAGGCCGAAGGCCTTGCCCATCCTCTTCCCACCCAGCCCCACACCTGGCCCTTTTTCCCACTCTACGTCCCCTGCTGCTGCCAGGGAACCACCTAACAAGCCCCTTCCCACAGCACCTGAGCCTATGTTAATGAGGTGACTTCTAGAGAGGGGTTGGTCCAAAAGAACCAATCACATTATCCCAAGGTACTTTTGGCAGCTAAGAAAAAGGAGATTGGCTGGAATTGAGGTCAATCACCAAACGTCAGTAACCAATCATGCTGCTCAGAAGCCCCCATAAAAACCCTGAAGAGAAGGCTTGGTGCTGGGAGGGGGCCTGCAAGCCCTGAGCAGCAGGACACAGCCCCTCTGCAGAGTCAAGGAGCTGCTAGCTGAACACTAAACCATACAACAGGCCAGAGGCCTAAGAGTGCTGAGCTATACCTGCAGGCACACGGGCCAAGCTCCTCTAGCTGGTGCACTTTAAAACTCTAAGGGAGACACATGGATCCCTTCCTTCCCTCCACTGTGGATGGCAGCAGACCTTCTACAACATTTGGGGTGCAAAGATCCCGCTTCCCTTCCAACCACAGCAGTTACTCCCCCTGCCCAGCTAATGAGTACACACACACACACACACACACACACACACACACACACACACACAAAATATCACGACACACATTTTCTGTTTTCTGGTGGTACAGATTTAACCAACTTTACCCAGAAAAGGGGGGAAGAGATAGTAAAAAAAAAAAAAAAGTGGAGGAGCTGGCTCAAGTGGTAGAGCACCTTGCTAGAAGATCAAACCTCAGTGCTGCCAAAGAAAAACAGAAAAATAGAAATGCTGAGCTAGACTAAATGAGATCACAAGACTAAATCAGCTGGATGCAAACTCCCAAAAGTCACTTCCTTCCATTGCTTTTGAAGTAAAAACAATTCAGCAGGCTCAAGGAAGCAGCTAGTGTGATTTACAGGAAGATAAGAAGCCAGAGAAAAACAGCCCAGACACTTCCCTTCTTGGCCTGCTAATCTTCTTACTGCCTGGTTTTCTCTCCCTTGAGGACAAGTGACCCTGTAACCCCCCAGTGGGGGCAGGGTGGGGGCGGTGGAGGCCTACTGGTGGGTAGTAAAGAGAAAGTACTTTAAAACCTCAGGTCAACAGGAGAAGCTAGGACCTAAAGAGAAGAAAGCACTGAAATGCTTCCATTTCCTGGTGAACTGCTTTACCCCTCCTAGTTCACCCCACACCAGATCATCTTTAAATCCATTGCTTTTAAAGTCAAAGTTTGGCAGAAAAGGGGGGGAGTGCCAGGAGGAGGGAAGATAAATAACTTGAAGCCAAAAGATTCCTAAAATCTCAGCTAAATCTCATGAGAACCTTTCAGCCAGACTGGGATCTCTAAGCTACACTGGAGATTCACGGAGAAATTCTAGAGATTATCACAGGTGGGCATGTGTGCACAAGTACATTCTCTCTCTCTCTCTCTCTCTCTCTCTCTCATTGTAATGTGGCATCTTTGGGCTGACTTTGTGGAATGAGATTATTACTTCCCATCAGATACCAATGGACACCCAAGTTCTTCCTAGAAAAAGGTGGGACTTAAGCTGGGAGTTCCTGGAGTACAGGAGAAAGGCAAGGCCCTACCCCTGGCAGGAGATGGCGCCCCCAATTAATCCCACAACCAACTCCAGGCCTTTGGCAGAGGCTCAGAAGCCCTGGCCACCCCTCCTCAGCCAGCTCCAGAAAGGACGGCACTGGGGAGTCAAAGCCCAGCAGCACGCTGACACCTTAGACAATTCTGCATTGTATCCAAAACCAGCAGCAGCTTTCTCCTAGTTTCATGAATGGCCAGGAAATGCTGCTTTCTGAGTGGGACTAGAGAAAGAAACGCACCTGTCCACTAACTCCTAGCCCCATGTGACAATCAAAAGCCTGCAGAGGTTCCCAGCCCAAGGGCTGATGACCCTGGGGGTCACAACTGTCTGCACTCACTCCTGCTACTGAGGTCACTCGTTGGGGCAAGCCTCTGTCAGCTGCGATCCTTGGGACACATACTAGCAAACCCCAACTTTTCCGCTGCTAAGTTCATGCTCCAACTGCTGGCACAGACAGCACAGAGGCAGCTGGACGCTGGCGGCCCCCTCATGGAATCCTAGAGGGAGACTGGGACGGGACGGTGGAGTAAGAGGATCCAGGTTCAAGGCCAGCCCAGGTAGAAAAGCCCACGAGACCCCCTCCTCAACCCACAGCCAGGCACAGTGACTCATCACTGCCATCCCAGGCTATATGGAAGGTGGAGATTCCAGGCCGGCTCACCAGACAGACTCCAGCTCTACAGAGGAAATCTGGACCCCGCGGTGCATGCCTGTCATCCCAGCAATGGTACAGATCCTAAAGTTGGCAGACTGAGGTTCATACACACTCTCAGAAGGAAGCCCCAATCTCTAAACCACCAGAGAAAAAAAGGCCTGGAGATACAGCTCCAGTGGCAGAGCATCTGCCTGATAAGCAAGAGGTCCTGAGTTCAAATCCTAGCACCATTCCCCCAAAAGCTCCCTGAACAGGAACAAGTGTATACCACAGGAAGTCAAAACTGGTATCATGTAATAATGACTTCCATACTGAACCAAATCCTGGGAGCTCCCACTGCGGGCAGGCAGGAAGGGAACCCTTTGGGTCCAAACTGTGTTGCTCCCCCGGAAACCACTGAGCAGAAGAGGCAGGGACCTCGTGGGCTGGCAGGAGGCACTGGCCAGCTCCCCGGCACTGAGTTTTGCAAGAAGCAAGCCCAGGCCCTGAGCCCTCAGGCGCCCGCCAAGGGGCACAAAGGGCCTGGGCAGCAGGGCTGGTGACGAGGAAGACGCCCGGGACCAGCCAGCTGAGGCCCGTGTCTTTTGGACAAGGACGGGCCTCTCCAGTGGCATGCAGTGTCCACACTGGCAAGGACCCTGCCCCAGGGTGTCTGGCTCTTGCGACTTCTCTTCTGCATGGCACGCCCCCCGGCACACCGGGCCACATCACCTGGGCAAGTGGACACAGCTCAGAGGTGGCCAAGGCCACCTGTGGTTGGGTTCCAGGGCCTCCTCCCACTGCGCCCACAGCCTGGGTAGGTTACAACCTGTCTGCACCTCACTTCTGCTATCTGTAAAACAGGTACCCACCACACAGGACCAGCGTGAGCCAGTACACATGATGTCCTTCACAAACTGCTTCCGCCAAGCCAGGGCCACGCGCTGGCCTTGTGCTGGCCATGTGGTCACAAAAGGCTCCAGACTAAAACTTAAGGTCCAAGTTAATCCAATGGATAGTAAAAGACAAATAATTACCCTTGGACATGATTAACTGAACAGCCCTCCTTTAATCAGAACTAAAGGAGGATGTCCTTAGGAGAGGGTCCTAATGGTTCTATAGCTATGTATATATGATCATACAAAATGATGCTTATTGAAAAGAACTCCAAGAAATGGAAACAAAGAGGTGGGGGTTTTTTATTGTACTGCTTGCAGTTACATCTTTTTTCTTTGGTTTATGCCTTGTTGTCACTCTTTATTTCTGTACCCTTTGTCTTGAATATAAGTTTATCTGATTTGGGGAAGGGAAGGGGAAATCACAGAAACAGTGGGGCAAAGTGTGAACCAATGCAACAGTGATACTCTCTGGACACTATGTTGGAAATGAACTGTACAACTTGGGCGGGGAGGGGAGTCAGGAGGGGAGAAAGTGGGAGAAATTGAGGGAGGGGATAACTCTGCTCAAAAAGAAATATATTCATGACCTGACTTAGGTAACTGTAACTCCTCTGTGCATCACCTTTACAACAAAATTTAAATTTAAAAAAATAACGTTTAAGGTAGTCTCTACCTGCATATTCTGCATAGATTTATGGTATTTAAATTATGCACGCCCAACAAGACAGAGGTGAGAAGCAGGGCGGGCCCTGGTGGGCACTGTGCATCCTGCTCTGAGCCAGGCTTCAGAAGCATCCCAATTCTGGAGGAGAGTCGGTGAATAAAATGCATATGGAGTTTGGGAGGGTTTATTGGGGAGGGGGTGTTGCTTGAAGTTGTTTGGGTTTTACAAGACAGGGTTTCATTATGTAGCCCAGGCTGGACTTGAACTTTTGACTCTTCCTGCTTCAGTCTCCTGGGTACCAGGAGTTACAGGGGTGTCCATGTCCCAGCATGCCTATCTGAACGTGTGGTTTAAAAAAGGCTGAGCCGGGTACCTGTGGCTCACACCTGTAAGTCCTACTCAGGAGGCTGAAATCTAAGGATCATGGCAGGAAAGTCCATGAGACTCTCTGCAATCAACCACCAGAAAACCAGAAGATGGTAGAGCACTAGACTTGAGCAAAAATAACTCAGGGACATTGCCCAGGCCTGAGTTCAAGTCCCACGACTCTCTACCCGCCCCCTCTTTCTCTCTCTTACACACACACACACACACACACACACACACACACAAAGACTGCTCTGCAAACACAAAGAGCTACATGGTTTTTGTCAACATCTGGTCACATGTTATCTGTCTGGGGCTTTTAGTAAGAAAAACTCCCACATGGAAACCCTGCTGCTCTGCAGGGCAGATGGGTCCTTTGAAGGGTGCCCTGGGAAGAGGGTGATGCCCAATTGCTAGCCCAGCTCCCAGACCCCTAGAGGTCAACCTGGAGGTCATCAGGCCATAACCCTGGAACCTCAGTCCAGACCTTGTGCACACGTGTGAATACACATACACACAAACACACAATCACAAAGTCATACAAAATAATACCTGAAGACCAGCATGTTATAGTTAATTCTACTACTTTCTAGAACTTTCTATGTCACTTATTTTAAAAGTGGTTTTCAGTCAATTACACTGATTTTTCTCTCGCTGGGTCACAAGCTGCTCTATGGAAAACACTGGCCCATACCTTTGACTTTCCCAAAATATTCCAGCCAGTGCAACACAACCAGCCCAGGCCAGTATCAGCTGCGGCTTGGTTTATCTACTGAAAAAACATGAGGAGAACAAGGGAGGCAGAAAGGCAAGAGGGGAGATGTTGGAGGAAGGGGCAACGCTCCTGACCCCTCATCTCCAGGACCAAGTATGGCTCCAAGGGGAAGCCGTCTCCACACTCTGGCTCAGAGCTCACAGCCTGCCATTAAGCCCTTGGGGACCACCTTCGCCTTCTCCCCTCTGCCCCGCCATAAGCCCCTTTCTGATTTGAAGTCTGTGGGTTTCTTGGCAAACGGATGAGATGGGGATTCCATAGAGGATAGAAAGTGTGACGCGCCCACAATGAGGTGGGCGGTGCCGCCCTTCCCAGCGTCCAGAGCTCCCAAGCACTGACCAAGACCAAGTGCAAGCAGGTCAAACCGACAGTCTTGATGTCCCAGCTGCATCACTCCCTCTGGGTCTTCTCAAAATGTTCTAAGCCACAGCTTCTGGAGTGTACACACACACACACACACACACACACACACACACACGCATGTGAACATGCCCATACACACATATAAGGCCTTACTGGAACAAGGCCTGACCACTCTACCCTCCCAGCCCACTCCACTCCGTGCCTTCACCCAGATCATTGCCTCTCATTTAGGTCCCTACAGACCTTGAACTCAGGAGAGAGAAGACAACAAGAAGAGCTGAGTCACAGAACAAGAGGGCAACAGGAGGCAGGCAGGGGTCAGATTGTATCAGGGGCCAGCATTGGTCAGGACTGCCCTAACCCCACCAAGCAAAAAACCCAAAAAGCCCTCCTGGCCGGCTCCAAGTCCCTCCTCAGAGTCCCTACTCATGGCTCGGAACAATTTGCTATTCCTTTCACAAATGAGGAAATTGAGGCCCAGAGAACTGTCATCCAGTTGTAAGCGGTTAGCTCGACTACACAGCCAGGCCTCTCACTGGGCCAGAATGTCCTCTGCTGCTTCTTTTGCAATATCTGGCCATCTCCTGACCTTCCCTGCCTCTGGCCCCGTGTCAGATGTGACAGCGCAGATCTGGCAGCAGCAGGGCCCAAAGATTTCCTTCTGGTTCAGCCTGAAGGTACCCTGCCCTGTCCAGGGCAGGCTCACACCACCACCACCAGAGCCTCTACCTTGGTCCCCTGAACCCAACTTCCCACCCATGCAATGAGACTCAGCCACACTCCTTGCGGCCAGCTGCTTTTCCAAGTGCAGATGAAGTGGACAGCTGTCATCTGACCTTGCACAGGACAGGACTGCACAAGACAGCAGGGCAGCCCAGACAGGACCAAGCCCACTACTGGCTTCCACAATCCCACACAGCCCCATACACAAACAAACAGGGACAAAGGCCAGAGCCAGCACTCCTGCAGAAACAAAAATCCCTGTGAACACAAATCCAAACAAACCACCATCCATCAACACACTACCAACCTACACACCCTAAGCCCAACAGACCTTCCACCACAAAGGGGGGGGGTCTATTTACTAGGTTACCAGTTACTACTAGTTACTAGTTATTGTGCACTCCACCAAGTTTCTCTCATTCATAACACCCCCCAAGGATAAACAGTAAACTTTCTAATCCTCACCACCTCACCAACCCCTGGTTTAAAAGACACTGACTTCTGCTACCCTGGGGGAAGACGCCGGTGTGGGCAATTCTCCCAGCCACGCGGGGCTAGTTGTTTTGGCCCGAGTTTCCTGCTTGGTGTTCAAATCTAAGGTGGCCATCTGTTTACTCCAACTACTGACCAGGCAGACCAGCAGCCAGCTGCCCGGGCATCCCTCCCCGACACGGGCGCGCGGGCTCCGGACGCCCCTGACCTGCCCCGCAGACACCCCTGTGCCCAGGGCTGGGCGAGGGCTGACAGCCCCCCACCCCCAGCCCCACCCCCCACCAGGGCGCAGGGAAGGTGCGGGTGGGGGCCAGGCCGAGATCTGCCACCGGAGGACCAGGGCTCGGACCCCGGGCGACCTTAGGCCCCTAGGCCCCCTCCCCGGGCCTCGGTTTCCCCACTCCTGACTCTCGGGGGAAGTTTGGGGGGTGTCGGACCCCTGCAGAGGGAGCGCCCACCCCGCCCGCCCGCCCGCGGCCCAGGGGCTCCGCCTTGGGCTCCGCCGTGGGAGGGGGC
>NW_012267236.1:20255253-20312225 GCF_000151885.1 Dipodomys ordii
GGGGCGGGGCTCGCGGGGTGGCGCCAGGGGGCCTCGGGAGGCGCCTCAGACGCGGCCGCTTTCAGCGCCACCAAGACAGGCCAAGGAGGTCCCCTTTGACTTAGAAGAAGCAGGCGCCTGTCCAGTGTTGGACGCCTCGCCTGCCTTAGCTTTCCCCGTTAGGTCATATGTCTGATTCTTTCTCCACACTGTTTTCTATTCCAGACAAGACATTCTATAAAGATACCTTGGGAGCTAGGCAGGCATGCAGCACCCCTGGTAAGGGTCAGCCTGGTCACTGGCAGGGCTGGGGGGGGGGGGCCCAGCACCACCCTCGGCCCAAGAGGTGGAGAGGAGCTGGGAGGGCTTGGGGGGGGGGGTGGAAGAGTTAATGGGATCTGATCGATGTTTTCATCCTTCTTCTTGTTCAAGGATCTTGGCACAACCTTGACCTGTGACCTTTCTGACAGCCACCCTCAATCTGGACCCCAAGTGCAGCCCTGTTGACCATTTTGTTACTTGCAGTTAGTTTCTCCCTCTTGGTCCACTCTTATCAGAGGGGGCCCCTGGCCCCTGTTAGCTTACACTGTACAGTAGGGGGCAGGTAATGCCCAAAGGTTTAAAAAAGACTGACATCAGATTGTCATCACACCGTTCAAACTGAGACCCTGTATGGCAAGAAGCCCCAAGGCATACAAAGATACAGAGCTTTCTGGAGGAACAAGACTGCCAAGTGCCAAGGTCCTGAGGCAGGCTGCTGGAGTGGTTGCAGGATCTCATAGGCCAAAACAGGGGGTAAGGGTATTATTGCTCATGTCATTCCTAGAAGTGTTTGAAGCCTGAGCACTGGATATGGAAAATGGACGACAGGAGTGGACAGGAGCAGAGCAGACAGGAGACACTGAGGGACAGGAGGGAGAGAAAACAGATGGGGGTCAGACTGTGAGGAGTACGTTTGCTCCAAGGGAAGTGGAAAGTCAGGATAATATTAGAAGCAGACATCAGGAAGATTGTTGTTTAAAGCCAGCCCCTGCAAAAGGTTCTCAGACCTCATGTCAACTCCAAAGGCTAGGTGTAGTGGTACATGCCTGTTATCCCAGGCATGTGGAAAGCAAAAATAAGTGAGCTAAGGTCTAGGCTGGATCAGGGAAAAGACCCTATTTCAAAAGTAACCCAGGCACCAGTGGCTCACACCTGTAATCGTAGCTACTCAAGAGGCTGAGATCAGAGGATCACAGTTCCAAGCTAGAAGTTCTCCTGGATATGAAAGTCCCTGAGATCTTATCTCCAATTAACCATCAGAAAACCAGAAGTGGCTAGCCTAAAAAAAACTCAAGCCTTGCCAGCCTTGAGCCTGAGTTCAAGCCCCATGATGGACAAAAAAGAAAAACAGTAAAACAGACTAGAGATGCGGGTCAAACAGTAAAGCACCTGCTTAGCAAGCACAAGCCTGGAGATCAAACTCCAATACACACAAAAACATCTGGCCCTGAAGATTCAATGGAGGAGGTCAGGTCTGGCTGGCTCCAGTAGCAGCTTGGAGCAGCTTGCCTGGCGAGGTTTTCCAGGTTGATGAGACCCTTGGGCTATGGCCAGGGTGGACAGGCTCCAGAAGGGTCTAGAGCAATTTCTGAGCAGACAGAAGGACTGTATCTGCTGCCACAAATGAAGGAAGCTTCAAGGCCCACAAAAGCAGCCCCCAGTCCCCCCCCTCCCACACGTGAGCTCTCTAGGAAGCAGGTCCTACTTCCTTCAAGGGAAGCCTTTTAAAAACAACTATCTTCCATGTGTCAAGATGGAGCCGAGAGGCTTAGAAACGTAAGCTGGACAGGTGAAGCCTGGGGCTGGAGCAGGCTGGCAGGCCCCCAAGCAGACTTTGGTTAGCCAACAGCTGGATTCAGAGCCAGTTAGAGACAGCTTTGCTGGAATCTCCAGGCATTTCCAGGAAGGCCAGGCACGCCAGATGACGTCTTTACAAATGCACCACAAGAAGAAAACGTGTGTGGGGTCATCTTGTACACCCGGGTTGTAAAGTGAATTGGATCCTGACCTTGTGCCTCCTGGAGACCCCCTGGCAGGGCCCTGAGCTGTGTTATCAGCAACCTGGCCAGTGACAGCGCTGTGACTCACCTCAGGGCTGAGGTGATCCCCTGGGCCAATCCCAGACCTGGATGTGTTCAATTCCCCTCTTGGAAGAGGGAAATAACCCCAGGGCTGAGTAAACTTGCTTCGGGACTAGAGGAAGGAGGAACTCAACCTGCACCAAACAACCAAGCATCCTGGATTCTAGACACTCAGTTTCACAATCTGGGAAGTGGAGAGCCAAGGCGTAAAACAGGTCTTGGGTGCCAGACCAGCTGACTTTCAAAGTCTAAACCGGAGCTCATTGAGGAATGGGCCTTGCTGAAAGAGTCTGGTCATTGTGAACAAAGTATGCCCCTCAGGCTGCTGCATCCCTCTGAAGAAGGGCCCAGAGATGATGCTGGTAGCTCACACCTGTAATCCTAGCTCAGAAAACTGAGATCTGAGGATCAAGGTTGGAAGCCAGCCCAGGCAGAAAAGTCTGCAAGACTCTTATCTCCAATAAACCACCAAAAAAAAAAAAAAAAAAACTGGAAGTGAAACTGTGGCTCATGTGGTAAAGCAGCAGCCCTAAGCAAAAAAATAAAAAATAAAATAAAAAGCTAAGGGACAGCACTCAGGCCCTGAGTTCAAGCCCCAGGACTAACATTAGAGAGCACTAGCATCTACACATCTGTATGTTATCTATCATTTCCATGGAAGACAAGATCTCTGTCTTATTAAGAATTGCTCCACCATGCACGTGGACAGGGGAAATGCTCCATTGTTTCTCAGGATTCCAGGAAGGAAGTGCTTGCTATATAGATAAGGGTGACAGGCCACCTCTTCTAACTGGAAACCCAGCCTTCTTGCCTTCAGCAGGAGACAACTGTGGTTATGGTCCAAGAATTGGAGAATGGTCACAGTTGAAGGACTAGCCCCCACCCTGATTTCCCAGGTGCACAGAGATGTCAGGCAAGCCACCAAAGATAGTCGCAGACTGCCTGACGCAGGCAGAGCAATCCACCTGGGCCTGCCCGTAAACATCCCATTGTGGGCCCAACCGAAAAGCCCCTACCTCCCTAGACCCAATGGCGTTTTCATTGACCTCTGCCTCCTTGTTCAGACCTCATAAACACCCAACTCCTGTCCCAAGCCCGGGGAAGGCTGTGCCCCTTCGCTGCTCTGTCCAGGCTGTTTCCTTCCTTTCTCCTCCATTTCCCTAACAACAGGTATCATTGATAATGATGGTTGTCCCAAGAATGCTAGAATTTTCCAAATCAACCACTGCACAACTATAGCACTCCTCTCTCTGCCTACCCCCCTCAAGATGCTAGGGCTAAGGTGGGTGAGGACTGTGTTTGGGGGGAGGGGCTCCCTCAAGTCCCATAAGAAACAAAACATCCCCCCCACACACACCTCCCCTCTGAGTCCCTGGTTCAACAAGTAGCATTCATGGACACGTCTCTTCAGTGCTAAGAAACAGCTAGCCAGCTAGGACGCCAACAAGAGTTTAGAAAGGAAGAAACTTTAAAAGTTAAAACAGCTGGGCACCAGTGTTTCATGCCTATAATCCTAACCACTCAGGAGGCTGAGATCTGAGGATCAAGGTTCAAAGCCATCCCAGGTAAGGGAGTCAGGAGACTCTCATCTCCAGTTAACCACCAACAAGCTGGAAGTGGAGTTGTGGCTCAGGTGGTAGAGCACTAACCTCAAGTGGTAGAGCAGAAAATGCTAACAGAGAGGGCACAGGCCCTAAAGTCAAGCCCCATTACAGGCACAAAAAAGAAAAAAAATTTAAAGGCAGCTGGGTATCAGTGGCTCACACCTATAACCCTAGCTTCACAGAAGGCTGAGACCTGGAAGAGTTCAAAGCCAGCCAGTGCAAAAAAGTCCTCCAGATTGAAAGGCATGGCTCAAGTGGCAGAGCACTAACCTCATGAACAAGAAAACAGAAAAAACTTGAGGCTCTAAACCTATGCCCTGGTCCCCATGGCACCAGTTAGTCCAACAGATACTCAGAGAGGTGACCATGATAAAAAAAAAAAAAAAAAAAAGGGTAGCAGTCACAATCAGATTCCATTTTACCGTAAGCCAGATGCTACACACACTACCAACCTGCAAGGTCAATATTGTTGAACAACTCATGTTGTGGATTAAAACCAAACAAAAGTACAGAGAGGTGACTGAAAACACACAGCTGGTTAGCAGAAACAGCTCATACAGCACACGTGTGTACCAGCATACACAACACACACACACACACACACACACACACACGCTTTATAGGGGTGGGTGCCCCTCTGACCCTCTGAGTGACCTCTCTAGGGGGCGTTCTCAGCTGGAAATCTGTCTTCTCAGTGGAGCCCAGCAGTTTGGTTTTCTGTTCAAGGGAGTCTTGTATAATTCTCTGGCCTGTGAGCAGCGATCTCCCGGTGACATTTGTCACTCTGTGTCCTGAAGACTTCCTTGCCCAGCCACGAGATTCCCCATCCAGCCCGTGGTGCCATTCCCAGTCTCCACATCCCATCAAGACATCTCTCATCTGGCTCTTTCTGTGTATACTCTCTTGGTTCTGTTTCTCAGAAGATCGATCCTTGGCTTGGGGTGGATGGGAGGGACTGGGGGGGGGGGAGATGGGAGGGTTGCCCCTGGCTTGGAGGGGCGGGGGCTTGCTGAGGAATAAAAGTGGTTTCCGGTAAGAAGACACAGCATCCTGGTAGCAGATAGTGAGGCTCCCTAGCCAGGTCACTGTCAGGTTCAGCTGATCTACTTTGGTATGGCCTAGATAACAATGGTAAGACTAGCTCGGAGGAAACAAGGAGACAATAGAGACTCATCTAATTTGCCAACAATGTAGATCTCTTACCACGAACAATTCCTACTTACAGCCATTTACAGTAATGACTGCTTGTTGTCTGGGCCTCATTCAATGATGGGGAGAAAGGCGAGGCTGCAAGCCAGGAGCTGGTGGCGCACACCTATAACCCTGCTTACTCAGGAGGCTAAGATCTCCAGGAGCCATCAGCAGTCTGGAGGTTCCTCAAAAAAGTAAACATAGACCTTCCCTACAACCCAGCCATACCACGCCTGGGCATCTACCCTGAACTTCACAAGCTCAGGTGCCAGAAAGTCATGAATCTAAGCATTCATGCCCAGGAGGATACTCCTACGGGAGGGACACAAAGGCGCACTGTCTCTGTGCCTCTGATCATATAAAATACATATCAAAATAAACTGCAGGAAATGGAAACCAAAGGGTTTTTTTCTTTTTCCTTTCTTTTTTTTTGTCTTGTTAGTTTTTCTGTCTTTGGGGGACCAGGGGAGCACAAAAGTGGAGGGACATAGGGTAAATAAAAGCAGTGGCAGTACGCAGTTGAAAATTGACTATACAACTTGTGGGTGGAGACAGGAAGGGAAAACTGGAGAGAACAAATGGAGGGGCGACATAGTCCAAAACGAAATGTACTCATTGCCTGACTTACGAAACGGTAACCCCTCTGTACAGCACCTTTAAAATAACAATAAAAATTAAGAAATAATCCAGGGTTTGGAGTGAGCTCTGGCACAAAAAGACCTGAGACTCTTATCTCCAATTAATCACCAAAAAGTCAGAAGTGGCAGTGTGGCTCAAGTAGTAGGGCACCTGTCTTGAGCGGAAAAAAGCTAACAGCATCCAGGCCCTGAGTTCAAGCCCCAATATAGCCCAAAACAAAAAGATAACATTGCAAGAAGTTCATGGGAAGCTCAGAAAGCTGTCTGGGTACCAGTGAACTAGCTACACAGGTCCTTAAAAGACACTGGCTGTGTAGAAAAGATAACAGTGACTTCCTAGATTTTAATTTTTAATTTTTTATATACTTACTAGTACTCTTTATTATTATAAAAATGATGTACAGAGAAATTACAGTTTCTTTCTTTCTTCCTTCTTTTGGTCGTGGGGCTTGAACTCTGGGCGTGAACACTGTCCCTGCTCTCTGCAGCTCAAGGCATGTGCTCTACCACTTGAGCCACTGCGCCACTTCCAGAAATTATAGTTTCATAAGTCAGGTAATGAATACATTTCTTTTTGTTGGTGGTGGTGGTAGTTTGTGGGGCTTGAACTCAGGACTGGGTGCTGTCCTTGAGCTTTTTCACTCAAGGCTAACACTCTGCCACGTGGAGCTGTCGCTCCACTTCTGGTTTTCTGATGGTTAATTTGGAGATATGAGTCTCATGGGCTTTCCTGCCTAGGCTGGCTTCAAACCTTGATCCTTGGATCCTCTTCTTAGTAGCTAGGATCACAGGCATGAGCCACCTATGTCCAGCATGAATATAGTTCTTTCTGGACAATGTCAATGTTTTCTTTTCTCTCTCCTAGTTTTTCCTTCCCATCCACACCTGCAGAGTTCCTGGATTTTAGCACATATTCCTTTGTACTTAGGAAAGCTACATTTTTCTTTATCCCAAAGTATTCATTAATATCATAGATTAGTGAAACAACATGGACCCAAAAGAGTTTCACAGATGCTAAAAGATTATTACCCTGCCCTGAAATTGTGAGAACACTATATTTTGCTTCCTGCCTTCCTCTCTATCCTTCCTTTCCTGCTATCTTGTAAAAGAAGCCAGCAGGTAAGGCACAAATGTGTGCCTCAAATAGAAATTAAAAAAAAAAAAACAAACTTAGGCCAGGCACTAGTGCTCACACATGTAATCCTAGTTACTCAGGAGGTTGAGAGCTGAGGACTCTGGCTGAAGACAGCCCAAGCAGGAACGTCCATGAGACTATTTGCAATTAACCATCAAAAAGCTGGAAGTGGAGCTCAAGTGGTAAAGTACTAGCCCTGGAGGACGGGGGGCAGGGGGGGGAGGCACTTCAGGGACAGTGCCAGGCATTGAGTTTAAGCCTCTAGACCAACATCCATACCCTCCCCATCCCGCCCCACACAACTGTGTACAACTACTTAAAGATAAATCAGTAAATAAATACAGTACAATGAATAGGGATAGATGTCATTTTAAAATATCAGACAAAGCCAAGCACCAGGGGCTGACATCCAGTTGGTAATTCTGAACTACTGTCAGGAAAGTATAGGAAGAACTAGGCAAATCAAATAGTGAGTAATAGCAAAGTTTCTTTCTGGAGAGAAATTACAGGTAAGGAAAAAGAGAAGGTTAGACTGTACCTGAGTCTGAACTGGAGTTAGATATAAACTCGTGCTCCACTGCTTCAATAATGGCAGATGCTGGACAATGGGTGGGAAGCAGCGCTGTGTACACGTGTGGTTACTGCAAGCCCACGCGTTTCCTGGCTCTGGCCACTGAGAGGAACCAGAAACACTGGCAACACCCAGACCATGTGCACCAAGCTGCCAGCTCATGGTTTCTAAATATGACTTTCCAATGAAAGGAGGCGAGGTCCATTGGAGAACTGATTTCATGGCTACAACAGGTGGCGTCAGAAAGCAAAAAGGTGCAAAAAAATAGAAGGAGGAAGGGACAAATGAACAAATAAAGGAATGAAGAAGGAAAAAATGGAAAAAAGAAAAGGAAAAGAACGTTCAAAGAACACAGCCTTGCTAGGCTTCCTAATGGCCAAAGCTGGAAGCTGTTCTACAAAATAAATAGCAATGCCATTAAACTACAATCTCAGTAATGTGAAAACCCATGAATCTATACTTACATTTAAAAATAGCTAGAAGACAGGTGCCAGTGGCTCATGCCTGTAATCCTAGCTACTCAGGAGGCTAAGATCTGAGGATCACAGTTCAAAGGCCAGCCAGGGCAGGAAAATCCTTGAGACTCTTACCTCCAATTAACCACCAAAAACCTGGAAGTAGAGCTGTGGATCAAGTGGTAGAGCACTAACCTTGAGCACAAAGGGAAGGCCCTGAGTTCAAGCCCCAGGACCAGCATCAAAATAATAACAATAATAATAACTGTCTAGAGAAATGAACCATGAAGACACAGCTCTTCCTTAAAGAGGAATTCCAATCAAGGTGGCAAGAATGGAGGAAAGAAAATGCCCAATAGAAAGCAATCCTTAAGAGGGCAAAATTAATCAGAGAACCAGGGCATCTACACAGTTTAAAAACACATCTTGGAGGGCAGGGGGAAGATGGGAAGGGGAAACAAAGGAGGAGGCAACAATGCTTGATAAGAAATGTACTCATTATCTTGCCCATGTAATCATAACCCCTCTGTACAGTATTTTCACAATTAAAAAAAAAATCTTCCAGCCAGGCACTGGTGGCTCATGCCTGTCATCCTAGCTGCTCAGGAGGCTGAGATCTGAGGATCAGGGTTCAAGGCCAGCAGGGCAGAAAAGTCCGTGAGACTCTTATCTCCAATAAACCACCAGAAAACCAGAAGTGGCGCTGTGGCTCAAGCAGTAGAGCACTAGCCTTGAGCTGAAGAGCACAGCGCCCAGGCCCAGAGTTCAAGCCCCACGACAGACCAAAAAAAAAAAAAAATCTTCCAAATGTTTAGTAATCACAAAGGGAAATTGGAGGGGGTTTCCTGGAAGACAGCTCCAGTTAAGCACATGATCCGGGTGAACATTCTAGACTGGCAGGCAAAATCACGACCTGGGCACCAGCCTCTTGGCTCTCCTCCCAGTGTCAACCTCCATCTAATTATGATAAGAGCACCCAAAACCCCCCAAAAGAGCTACACCTTCTAGTAGCCACTATTCAAAAGCGTCAAGATCAGAAAAGGAAAGAACCAGACTGTCACACACTAGAGGACACCGGAGGCTATGGATCCTGGCATGGATCCCAGCAGAGGGAGAATACATTAGTCAGAAAAGTGATGAAATCAGAATAACTTCTGTAGCTTAAAAGAAACCACCACAGTCAAACTGCTTCAACCTTGACACATTTGCTTAAGAGCCCCCTGGACATGCTGGTGGAGGAGCTGGGGTGGAAGAAAGGGGCCCTGAGGGACTCAGAATATAGCCAATGGGGCCGGTCCAGACTGGAGAGGAGGGATGCCCCAGGACCAATAGAAATGAGCACGAGTGAGTGGGGCGGGGCTGGAGACAGCCCTAGGGATTCGTGGTGCCGGCTGTGGACAGCACTGCAGGTCTGTTGAATCCCCTGCAGGCCAGGATGCAGTTGACCTCTGTGGCACCTGTGAGAGCAAGGGCCACTTCTCCCCTAAATGCTTTTTTGGATTTAAAGCAGATTCTTCCTTTCTTTCCACATCCAGCCATAAAAGCAGGGCAAGGAGGGAAAAAGCTAGTGCCGGTGGGTGTGTGACCCTGCCAGGCCCCCCAGCTAGGATGTCACATCATCACGGGTCACGTGGTGGGACTGACAGCAGCCCTGTGCCCACCCGGAAATCAGAGCCAGCAGAAAGTCCATTTAGAATCCCAGAGGAACCCCAGAATATAAACCCGGCTGCTGGGGACCAGAGTGGCGTTCAGGCTTGTCACCAGCGGCTTACAGGTGAATCCGCTCTGTGGAATTTGAAAAGGGAAAGAGAAGAAAGCCAGGGAAAGGGGCTGAGCCACACTGGGGTGAAGCCCACAATGGGGAGGAAACAGGAGGAAGAAGTAACCCCAGCCAGACTTCACCTGCTTCAAAGCTGCGGGCTGCTCTTCTGGGGTCCTGGTTTGGGAATCCAAGCACCTTTCCCTACTGTAGCCTGCCGTCCTTCTAACAGGAATGGTTCCCAGGAGATTCCTGCTAGGCTCCAACTTGGAGAACTCCCTGAAAATACACTGGGTGTTACGGGGCTGGTCCCACATCCGAGCAGCCGCTCCGCTGCCTACCCCACGTTAACTGATTGGACGATCGGATCCATCAGAATCTTATGACTAGGGACCATACTTTATCATTCTTCAAAGAATCCCTTGAGCAGGTGCCAGTGACTGCCGGAGGTGAAGGCACCGTCACATTACAGGGCTCCGGTTCTCCTACGTGCCGGTCACTGGGTGGCCTCTTGCAGAAGCAGCCAGTGTGAGGAAGCCTTGGCATTTGGCCCTGGAGGGCTATGGCGGCCTGGGTCTCCTCCACCCTCCCCGAAGCCGTGCACCTGAGCTGCCAGAAGAAAGTCCGTCTCTCACATTTGAAGGGCAAACGGTGAGGACCCCATTCGGCTCCCATTGATTTCGCAGGAAGGTCCCTGATGGTGGTTCGCTCTGGTCTCTGGCTATCCTCTTCCTTCCAGTTCTCTGGGTCTTAGCAAGCTAGGCCACCCCTCTGTAGCTATGACCAGGTCTGGCATGACTGGCTGTCCCAGCCTTGCCCCCCAGCCTCCCCTCCCCTCCCATCGCCCCCCTTCTCCCCTTCCCTACTCCAGTGCCTGTTGCACAGGCTCCACAAGAAGCTCCTGGAGGGGGTGGCAGGATTGTGATGTCCTCACTGCCTTGTGACATCAACACCTGCTGCCGCTCAGAGGAAGATAAGAGGTGGACGGAGGGCTGGGCGAGGGCTAAAGGGACCAGCTGTGGGCTGGCCAGCGCCGAAGGTGGAGAGAGAGAGCTGGGAGCGTGGTAGGACCGAATCCTCCATGAGCTCAGAAGCTGCTGGAATTGCAAGCAGGTGGGAAGGACTCTTCCTCCAAAAGGTATACCCCAAAATGTGGAGAGAGGAAATAACTCTCCGTTCTCGGTAAGGCATGGAAATGTGGTGATGTCTACTGAGTCTCATGTTGAGATCCCTCTGGTGGATGTCACGAATAACAAAGGTACCAGTTCCCAGCGATGGGCGCTCCATAGGAAATCTTAGAAACGACTGAAGCAACTGGCTGCGGGTGGCTCAGGCCTGTAATCCTAGCTACTTGGGAGGCTGGGAATGGGAGGATCGGGATTCAAGGCCAGCAAAGGCAAAAAAGTTCACAAGACTCCCATCTCAATCCATAATGGGGCATGAGGGTCTATGCCTGTCATCCTGTGTCTCATGGAATATGGAGCTCAGGACTGTAGTTCCAGACCAGTCGGGCAGACAAGTCCATGAAATTATATCTCAAGAGGCTGGATGGGGTGGCACCTGCCTGTTACCCCAGCCACATTGGGAAGCCTAAAAATAATGGATTGACATCTGGTTTTGTGCCCAGGCAGGAAGTGAAACCCTATCTCAAAAATCACCAATACAGCCTGGCTCCAATGGCTCACACCTGTAATCCTAGCTACACAGGAGGCTGAGATCTGAGGATCACGGTTCAAAGCCAGCCTGGGCAGGAAAGTCTGTGAAACTTTTATCTCCAATAAACCACAAGAAAACCGGAAGTGGCGCTGTGGCTCAAGCAGTAGAGTGCTCACCTTGAGCTGAAGAGCTCAGGGACAGCACCCAGGCCCAGAGTTCAAGCCCCTAGACCGACAAAAAAAAATCACAAAATACAAAAAGAAGGCTGAAGGTTGGCTTGGCTTAGAGCACCTGACTAGCAAGAGTGAGGTCCTGAGTTCAAACCCCAGTACCAAAAGAAGAAGGAGGAGGAGGAGGAGCAGAAGGAGGAGGAGGACGAGGAGGAGGAGGAAAAAGAAATGCCTAGAGCAGAGACGAAAGTGAATTATAGGACTCAATGACTGAATTATTGTCTAATCAATTCAAACTCTAGGAGTCTTTTATTTTTTTGTCAGTCGTCGGGCTTGAACTCTAAGCTGTGCACTGTCCCTCAGCTCTCCACCTCAAGGCTAACACTCTACCACTTGAGCCATAGCACCACTTCTGGCTTTCTGGTGGTTAATTGGAGATAAGAGTCTGGTGGACTTTCCTTGCCTGGGCTGGCTTTGAACCACAATCCTCAGATCTCAGCCTCCTGAGTCACTAGGATGACAGGCTTGAGCCACCAACACCCGGCTAAACTAGGAGTCTTTAAACAGCTGTGAAATGGAAAGTTACGGAACTGCCAGAATGGACTTGTTTAATAAAATATGATAGTATACTGCTGCACAGCCTCAGAAGGGTGCCTGGGGCGGCACCAGGACCCAAACTTTGCAGTGAGTATCAAGGCACACCTCAGGTGTCTCTGTTTGCCTTCATGAGCATGTCGAGGATCACCATGGGTTTGCTTCTCCTCAGCAGTTTCCTCTGGGGTGATCATCTGACCAGCAGCACATGGCTGGTCTAGCATCCTCTCTGATAACTGAGTCCGATCTGTCTTGGTTTTACGGGCATGCGAGACCTGCCTGTGCCTTCTTAGATCACCTTTGCATGGTGCTTCTGACCCTGACACAAAAGTCCAGTTGGAAGTTGGTCTAGAGAGCCATTTTCTTTGGTGTCTGGTTCATAGTGCTTTGAATAGATGGGAGATTTGTATAGACTGCAGGGCCTAGAAAGCACGTGCAGGCAGATGCTTCCAGCAAGAGCTGGGCATGTGAACATAGCTGTGCTGGCTTATTGTGCAACGGGGCCTTGTTAGTAAGTCATGTGCAAATCTAGCCCATTCAGTCCCCCTGTGAATGTGTCTAATGTATTTACAAACGATTCTCACTCCATACCAGCCTCTTATACAGCCCCCAATTGTGTCCATCCTCAGTGCCAAAACTGGAAGATTGAGAAATATTCATTTGCTTCTGAGATCATGCTTTGCATCCTCAGAAGTGACTGAAGAGAGCTCCAAAGTCTGTCCAGGTAGGTCCCTTCTTCCTGCTAAACCTCACTATTATATTTCTTTATTCCAAGTAAAATGTGCCATTCATCTGCACAGTTACCATAAAGATCTCCATGTATTGTACTGTAAGTAAAGATATACTCAGATATAAATGAATACATCAGAATAAATGAACACATCTGGCCCAAGTAGCCACACCTTTATAATCCTAGCTACGCAGGTGGCTAAGATCTATGGATCCAGTTGAAAGCTAACACAGGCAGGTGAGTCCAGGAGATTCTCAGCTCCAATTAACCATTTAAAAAGCCAGAAGTGAAGCTGTGGTTCAAGTGGTGGAGCACTAACCTTGAGCTATGCCCCCTGCCTCCCTGCCTTGGAGATACTGAAGATCCGGAGGTTTCCCAGCATCTGGGGAAACCTTAGTTCAGGGTTTGCTGTTCACCGATAAACAAATGTCCTGGGCATCTCTACAGAACCTAGGAAGTCACTGGACAGAAAATGACCAATCTGTATAGTCCCAGATTCTAATTAAATGCTTTATTGTTAGACCTGACAGTGCTGGCAGCTGTCAACAATCATGACACAGTGATTCAGGCTCAAACATAAATAAAGAGAGCAATTTTGTGTGAGAGGCACACAGCGCCATTCTGAAGAGGGGCATGTGACTGCACCCACCTCGTGCGGGCCGTTACGCTCACAATGCTCACCAGGCAGAACACTGTGGCAGGGCAGCGGGTGGGGCAGAGCTGAGAAAGACACACTCATTTTCCCTTCAAATTTCAAGGACACTTCTGCATTTAAAAACCCACCGAAATGGAGAGAAAACAGGAAGGGCATAATTAGACATCCAATCAAATATGGAAGGTAAAAATGGACTATGGTAATGATGTGAAGAAGCCACAGCTCCCCAGAATTCCTGCATAGGGGACCGCAGCCAGACCCAGCCCAGAGGCACGGGCTTGGGATGGAAATATATATGTATATCTTATATATTATATATAATAATGTATTATATAATATATATTTCATATGTTATACATCTTTTATATATAATAAATATTTTATATATATATATATTAGAGAGAGTAGCCACCCTTGACCTTATGTTCTAGATTATCCTCTGCAGGTGGAGTTCTAGGCAGCCCTCCAACCCATCCAAGCTAAATAAACCCAGCCAGAAGGAGTCAAGACATTTGAGGAAACCCTGCAATGGGACAGAAAAAACAAGCAAACAAACAAAACACAGGACAGACATGTTTCCAGGAGCAAAACAAGGAAGCTCAACAAAAAGAAATCCCCAAATTTGCTGGGCACCAATGGCTCACGCCTGTAATCCTAGTTACTCAGGAGGCTGAGATCTGAGGATCGCGCTTCAAAGCCAGCCCAGGAAGGAAAGTCCATGAGACTCTTATCTCCAATAAACCACCAGAAAACTGGAAGTGGCGCTGTAGCTCAAGTGGTAGAGCGCTCGCCTTGAGCTGAAGGGCTGAGGGACAGGGCCCAGGCCTAGGGTTCAAGCCCCACAACTGACAAAAAAAAAAAAATCCCCAAATTAGAATCTCAGAGAGATTTAAGGGAATGGTTTGTGCATAAAAGCAAAACAGGTTGAGTGCCAGTGGCTCAAACCTGTAAGCTTAACTATTCAGGAGGCTGAGATCTGAGGATCGCGGTTTGAAGTCCTGTGCAGGGAAGCCCGTGAGACTCTTATCTCCAGTTAACTAACAGGAAAGCTGGAAGTAGAGCTGCGGCTCAAGTGGCAGAGTGCTAGCCTTGAGCACAAAAGCATAGGGACAGCACTTGGGCCCTGAGTTCAAGCCCCAAGACCAGTACAAAATAATAAGGCCATGAAAGAGGAATCAGTAGAGAACCACAACTTCTAAAATATTTAGGAGTAAAAATTTAATGCTAGAAGTTGAAATTGAAGGAAATCAATTAGAGACAAGCAGTTGGGCACCAGAGATGGATGACTGAGATCAATAATAATGGAGTCTCTGCCGACAACTTTTTCTGTTCTCCGTTTTGCTCTGACCCACTAGATTAGAAGCAGATAGTCCCCTGGAGAACAAGCTCTGAGCGATAATGAACAACCACCCTTGGGGAGAGACATCCCTGGGAAGTTTAACAGCCATTCTAAAGGCTTCCACATAGGAAAAATAAATCGAGGTCACCTACAAAGGCCTAAGACAGTCAGGTGGTATGCAGAGGACATCAGCTGTTAGTAGGCCACGGGACAGCGTATTCACCATTCTGTGAAGATGAATACCAACCCCAACTTCAAAATCCAACCCAGCAAGCAGGTGCAAAGCCAAATGAGAAGATTTACATGTATATCTCCCATCTATTTTCCTAGGAGGTTCGCTGGAAGTGTATCCTAGATTTTACTGTTTTAAAAGTGGTCCTGAGATTTGAACTCAGGACCCTGTGCATACCAGGCTAGCATAACACAGCTAAGTCACACCTCCTGTCTTTCACTCATTATTTTTAGGATGGGGGGGGTCTGGATTCACACCCAGGTGCATACCTTAGTCTCAATCCACCTACTTTTGGGTTTCCTGTCATTGAAGTAAGGAGGTCAGGTCTGGCTGGCGCCATATTGGCCACGTGGTCTGGCATCTTGTCTTCATGGTGGGGGAAGAAAAGACCCCTCCACTCAGGCATGCCTGGACCCCTGGAGGCAGGGGCGGGCACTTGGCTGATACGTTACTGAATCTGTCAGTCCAATGCCTGGGACTGGGAATTTCCTGTGGACCTGCCCCCTGCCCTGACCCTATTTAGGCCTGGACCAGCCTAGCCGCCACGTGTGTCTCTGTGATCGTGTCCTGTGTCCTGTCTCCTGGCTCATCTCCAGTCATCATGGCGTCCCAGTTCAGCTCTCCATTGAAGCTGAATTTGCTTGTTGATGTTTTTGTTATTTCTTTCCCCTTTAGCATATTTCCTAGCTGTGTTCTGTGTATTGGGGGGCCTTTGTAACAATGGGCAGCCTGCAACCTGTTAACTGTATAATAAAGACTCCAATATTCCATATTTTCCAAATATGGCTTCTGGGATGATTCCCCTTACGACATCATCGCTGGGATAACAAATGTGTGCCACAGCCACCAACTTCCCCTCTGCGCAGGTTCAATCTCCAGGACTTTTCTGTCCTGCCTAGCCTCAGACCTTGATCCTCCTGTTCTCAGCCTCCCAAGAAGCTAAGATCACAGGCATGAACCACTGGCTTTACTTATTTTTAAGAAAGAAAGAAAAAAAAACACTAGCAACAGTGGGTGTCGGGAAGGCCTCTGAGGATAGCCTGGGGAAGGACTTTGGTGGAAGCCGAAGAGAAAGGGCTCTGGACAGAGACCTCACCGACCCACAGAGAGCCACGGATGTGGACAAACTAGAGACCCAGACATATGAATCCCTTGGGTAAATCCCTGGACAAAGTTGTACTGCCGCCACTTACCATCCTCCTCCCCCCCTCAAAAAAAAGAAGATAAAAGAAAGCGAGAAAACTAGAAAGCCCAGTCCTCTATGAAGCATAAAGACAACAATAACAGTAACAACAAAATAAGGAATAAACAGATTCCAGTTTCCAGTAACCAGGGGAAGCTGGACTCCTGGGAATCCAGGCTCCTCTCTGGGCACGGTGGCACTCAGCTGCCCTCTACACTTCCCAGCCTTGGCCCTCAGGGATCTGGGTGTGTCCTCCATGTGGAGGGAAGGGGCGGAGGTTTGCCTGTGGTGGTGTATTCTGGGGATTTCTATAAGTCAGTTCTTCAGACATCCACGTCTCCTGTTCTTCGTGGAACAGTCCTCGGGTCAGAGAGGAAGGAGGCCGGAGAGGAAGGAAGGCGGCTTCCGGGTGCACTCTACTGCTGCCAGCCAGTGCCACACGCAGCCCATCCCCTGGACGCAAGTGAAACCAGCCACCGCCCAGAACTCCCCGTGCCCCGGCACCTGGAACTCTGAGCCTCCCAAGTGCTAGGATGTCCAGGCGCGTGCTACCACAGCACAGGTTCCTTTTCTACCTTTCTTAGCACTAAACTTTTGGGGACTATATAAACCAGCTGCGGGAAGACAAAGGAGAGCAGGGTAGCCATCAACTGCTGGGAGGAGAGGCTGGGCTGACCCTGCCTGTGTGCCGCGCTGCCTGCCGGGGAACAGTGCTGTCCTCAGCCCTTCCTCGCATTTCCAGGCCAGCACAAAGTCCCAGGCAGAACTTCCCCCCTCACCAGACTGCAGAGCCGGGCCTGACATCATCTGCGTACAACCCTTCCGGGGACGACGATCCCCATGGAGGAGCCCAAGGCCCTTCGCCAAGTGGATGAGGCCACCGACTCATCGGCACCCATTGCCCCTCTTCCTTCCGTTCTTCCTCCTTTTCCCTCCTCCTCCTCTTCCTCTTCCCTTCTTCCCCTTCCCCCTCCTCCTTCCTCTTGCCTTCTTCCTCCTTTTACCTTCTCTTCCCTTCCCTCTCTTCCTCTTCCTCCTCTTCTTTTGTCAGCGACAGGACTTGAACTCGGGGCCTAGGAGCTCTTCCTGAGCTTTTCTGTTCAAGGCTAGCACTCTACCACTTTGAGCCACATTGCTTCTCAGCTCCTTAGTCAATTGCCAGTGCTGCCCACCCAGGCAGCTTGCCTTTCCTGGGGCTTCTCTCTGTAACTGCCCCTCCCTTCCCTTGCTCCCCTCCGGGACCGCTGAGATACTGACTCTACCTCTCCTTCTGTGGCTTGAGGTAAACAGCAACTGCTCCCTGCTTTTCTTTTTCGTACGTCAGTTCTGAGGCTTGAACTCAGTGCCTGGGCGCTGTCCATGAGCTTTTTCTGGTTAACGGGAGAGAATTGTCTATAGACTTTACTACCCAGGCTAGCACTGAACTACAATCCTCAGATCTCAGCCTCCCACGTAGCTAGGATTGTAGGCGTGAGCGGCCAGCACCTTCACTAAATGCTTTGGAGGAACCGATGCACAGGACACACAGAACTCGCTCAGCATTGCACACACACAACTGTGACCGGGATTTGAGGCTCCATCCCCCACCAGGCGTGGCGAGGATGCTCTGTCGTCTCTCCTGCTCCTGACGCCGGGCGTCTGCTTCGATGTCCTGCCCACTGCTGCCTGTCCTGCTAGCGGCTGCGCTCAGGAAGGACAAGGCAGCAGAGGCCCCTGCCTCTCCTGTGCGTCTGAGAAGTGGGTCTAGAAACCTGGCAGTGTTCAGAACGGGGATGCAGCCACCGGAAGCCACCTTGAGCCTCCTCTGTGATACCTGTGGGAAGGGCCACCTTCCAGGACTTCCCGCCCCCTCGCCTCACAGAGAGGGGCTCTTCACTTCTAACTGCCACTAACTGCCTACTGGAAATAGAATTTCTGCAGCTTACCCCGTCCTCAGGCCTGGCCTTGTGGGCCAATCTTCTCCACTCAGCTCACTGAGGTCTCTTGCAGCCTCTGAGTTAGCCTCAGGTATTCTCCGAGCCTTAGCCTGCCATTGGCCGCCCGGTCCCTCTCTGAGCTCATCGAGGGCAGAGACCACCTGACACCTGCATGCTTTGGGTACAGACCACAGGAGTCAGATAAGTCCATAGGCCTTGTTGATTTTTCCCCCATGGTGCATTGCAGTAGCATCCCTATCCCCGTCAAACCTGCTCTCTCCAGCCTGGGATGCAGGCCTGCTCATCTCAGGGCCTATCCACATTTACGATGCCACTGAAGCCTGAGGCCATGCTGGACTCTGGGAGCCAAGCTCTGCCACAGGGCTGCTCAGGTAGGATGACCACGTCCCAGAACACGGGGGCTCAGAGAGCAGATCAGAGGAGTCCAGGAGTGCTCAGGAGTCTCCATGAGCATGCAAGAATGGGAATGGTGCTGGGCCTCCATGCACAGACAAAGCCTGCAGTACAGCCTCAGACGTGAACTGAAAGGGCTAGGCCTCAGCCTTGCCATCAGCCACAAGGACAAGGACCCAGTGGATACCAATGACCAAGCAGGACCTGGAGAAGGTATAACAACCACAGGGCCAGGGGCCAATACAGACCTTTCTCCGTGGGCTCGAGGGAGCCCTGGAAGGCTGATTCGTTAATAGGAGGGAATGTGCCCGGGCAGGATGGATGGGATGGAGAGAGTAGGAGAGCTTTGAGCTACACAGAGTCTCAGAAGCATTTGCTGCTCCGGGGGCTGCATAAACCCTTGCGGGACACCAGCCCGTGTCAAGGAGGATTTTCACTCCCAAATGCAAAGACGCGGCGGTAAGAGCACATTCACGTCAGAGGAAGGAAACTCACGTTAATGTTTGAAGGCCATACATTTCGGATCCACCCAGGGTCTCTCATGATTGGAATCTGCAAGACAGAAACGCCAGAAGTTCATCAGCAATGTGCATGAAACCAAATCGTCACATGGCTGCCTCTTCCTCCCCCTGCATAGCTTTGATGTCTCCGGCTGGAGTCGGGCGGCCCTGAGGGTTACGAGGTCTTGTGAGTGCACTACAAATCACTGGATGGACTCGCATTGTCACACCGCTCATTTGCTGCATGTGAACTGGATTTGGGGGGAAAGCACAGGATTTGGGGACTTTCCTTCACAAATACCTCAGCTGCAAAGGATGCACAGCTAAGTCACAGACAGGCTGCCACCGTCACCTTCCTCCATCCTCTCCTCCTCCCATCCCAGCCTCGTGGGGGATGATCGGGGGACCCGCACTCAAGTGCTGCCTGCCCTGAGCCTGCTCTTTCATCTGTAAAATGAAGCCCACACCCATCTAACTGGTGGTTAAGATCACCTGCTGTTGTCTCCGTGAGATGAAGGACAAAGCCTAGCTCACGGCCAGCAGTCAGGACCCCACGTGGAGTGGCATCTAGCCGGGAGGATCCCAGGACCCAGCTAACACTGCCCACCACTGCCACCACCACAGGGCCCCTTCCGAAGGGCCATCGCTGGTTGGTCCCGAGTCTTAGATTGTACGTTAATGTTCATCAGACGTGTGCTTTGGGTTCCATGAAAGCAATGGAAATAAACCCAGCAGCACGTCAGCCACCAACACGCTATCCCTCTGACCCAGCTAGCTTCTCCAGCCCATGCTTGTTGATTGACTCATGGTTAATGGTGATGTGTTGCATTATTTTATGTTGAATGGCTTTGGGAGCCGTTGCTAAATACAGGGAACAGAGATGAGTGACAGGAATCTCCTCCATGAGTCACTTGCCCCTAGAGACTGGTAGATGGTTAGAAGAGGTAGTGTGGCCAGCACTATAATCAAGACATGTCCGGGAAACCACAGGAGGGCTGAGGAAGAGGTGTCCTCTGCCCGAGGGAACACAGAAGGCGCCGTCCCAGCCACCTGTTAAGGTAGCGTGGGAGCCCAGGAGAGAAGGGGAGCAGACACAGGGTGAAGGCTGCACCACGCGGGGCACAGATCGACTCAAAGAGAGGCGGCCGTGGTGGCAGCTGCAGACGGAAACCACAGCCAGGACCACAGAAAGCCGCAGCCAGTGCAAACTCGGGGAGCAGCTGTGGGGCAGGAGGCCCAGGAGGCTTCCAGAGAGCTCAGCCTAGCTTTGCTCTAGGCCTTTCATAGCTTGAAGACTGCCCTCTTCAAGCAAGATCTTTGTAGGAACCCATGGTGAAGACAGAGAAGTGGAAAAGGACCCAGGAGCCCCCTCCCTCCATCTCTAGGCTACAGAAAATCTGGGTAAATCAAAGAGGCTCAGGTGGACACCGCCACACAGCAGGGAACCACAGTGCCCGGGAAGGTGACCCAATGAGCCTCAGGCCCATGCCGACCCCTGAGTAAGAGGATGCATTGGAGGCAGAGGGGCCAGCTTGAAGGTCATTTGAAGGTCATTTGGACAGTGGAAGTTCTCCTCCCTCCCCACTGTGGGCGGGAGGAAGGAGAGCTCTGGAAGACCCCAGGAAGCATTTCCTGGCTCTCACCTGAGTGACTAGCTCATTGATGGCATCATTAACCAAGTTAGAAAAACAAGACAGATAAATTTGGCAAGGAGTGATGGTCTCTCCTGAAACCACATCTGCCCGCATCTTCCTCTAGGGCTGAGCCTGAAGATGGAGGAGAAATGGCGTCCTACCCAAACCCAGATTCATGCTGGGACAGCCGGAGGTGGCTATGGGTTCCTTTATGGAAATAGTGCTAGATGTGGCAGTCGAAATCTTTATTTCACCATTTCATGAGAACCGATGCGTTTGCTAACCACTCTCTCCTGCCCCCCTCCCCCCCCCCCACTGGCTTGCGTGGAGCATTCTGGCTGTTTGGGGAAGACATGCAACCTGCCCACGGGTGTTCCTGAGCATCCAACTCAAATTGTCCAGGGGTCACTCACAAGGCCACGCAGCGTGGGCCGGCCACAGCGGTTAGCTGGATCTCCCGCTCACGCTCAGCCTGGAAAGCTGCCAGTGTTCCAACTCCCCGTGCGTGGAGCCATGCTCATTCAAATGGACTTAGAAATCCAAGACCAAGTACATTCTTTTACGGCTAGGGAAGAATGCCTGTCTCCCCCACAACCCATGACCAAATTTGGTTTGGTTTCCAAGATTCTACACAAGAACACCAAAGACAGGGAAACAATGTGTTTCTCTGTGAGAATTTCTTTCAAAGCTAAGAAGAAAATCTCATTCCAACCCCAAAGTATTGGTTGCCTTTTGAAATTCACACACACACACACACACACACACACACACACACACACACCCCTGAAGCTCAGCAGCTGGGCTCTAGACACCAAGCCGTTTGGTATAGTAGGAGCCAGAAATGCACTTGGGTTCGAATCCTAGATCTCACAAAGAGCTATGTGGCTTTGGACAAGGAATGGAGCTTCAGCTTCCATCTTCTCGGTGTAAGGAGAAGCAGGCCACAGCACCACGCTGTCTCACACAGTGTTGGTGAGAGGAGGGACACACAGACACTGCGGGAAGGAGACTCGGAAGAGGACGGCACGGTGAGGATCTGCTGGCAGCTGGGCTTGCTCGAGTCTCCTCCGTAGACTCTGACACCCAGCCACGCTTCTGTCCTCCTGGTGGGCAGGACCCTGTGACATACAGCTTGTTCACCTCACTGTGGATTCAACCTCTCTCTTTAGTCACTTAAGAAGGCCCGAGTGAGCTCCAGCCTCCTGGCTCGTGTGTGGAAGCCCTGGCCTCTGACAGGACCAGGGTATGAGAGACAGGCCCTTGCAGAAGTGATTAAGTCTTGAGGATGGAGTACTACTCAAGGACTAGCTCCTGGGGGCTGGAGGTGTGGTTCAGTTAGTGGACCACCAGCCAATGAGCAAAGTTTGAGTCCAGTCTTGTTCATCAGGACAAGAAAAGAAAGAGATGGTCCCTTCTCCACTGTGTCAGGGAACACTGACCACCCCCAGAGGGTCCCCACCAGAACCCAGCCATGCTGGTGCCCTAGCTGACACTTCCAGCCTCCAGAACTATGAGAAATAATTTTTTTCTTTGAGAGCCAAGCAGTCTATGATATTTTCATTATAGCAGCCCAAGATGACTGAGCTAGAAATTCTGTTGTGTTCTGAGCTCTTTTATCTATGGTATATATACCCTTATATACTCCCAAAACAGCACCCCTGAAGTTCAGGCTGCTCCCAATTCTCAAATGGAGTAGCTACTCGTATAATTTTCAAAGGCAGCTTCATGTGTTCCCCTAGATAGAATACCCCAGGCAGCTTTTCCAGGGAAGGGAAGACAGAGAAAACCACAGCAAAAGAAGGGATGGGCTTGCGGTGTTCTTCCATAGGAAAGTTCATCTGCCATCTAGCCAAGGACTCTGTAGACGTGTGGAGCTTACCAGGGTATGTATGAAGAAGCATAGAGACAATGTGGTATTAGTCCTGCTAGTCAGCTACCTGTTCTGGAATCCTGGCTTGTCCATCTGGTACCCAGGTAGATCCTGAGTCATTTTAACTCTACACGCATAAGCCTCCTAGATCAGGACTCGAGAACTAGCCCTGTACCCTGGATCAACAGGATGTGGGAGGAGGAAGGGGAGGAAGGGGAGGATCACACTGCGGGAGTAGGACTTCATGCCACAGTGCTCGAACATCAGATTGGAACATAGGGTCCACGACATGGTCTTACTAGTCAACTGATTGGGCCCACAACCTGCCATCTGTGAGGACTTGCGCAAATCAATATCTCAGAACCTCAGGTGCCCGGTATAAAAGGAGAATTTGTAATCTCAGCTACTCAGGAAGTAGGAACAGGAGGATCAAGGTCCGAGGCTAGGCAGTTCAAAAGCACAAGGCCCTACCTCAAGAAAACTAAAAGCGGAAGGACTGGGAATGAGGCTCCGATTCATAGGTGCTTACCTACAAGTGTGGGGCTCAGTGCAATCCCCATTACTGCCCCCCAAAAGAGGGAATCCTGACAGTACTTTTGTCACTAAGATGTGAGGAGTAAAACAGATATTGAAAGCCAGGAGCTTAACACACATGATCAGTTAGCCTCACCACAACCACCACCACCACCACCACCATCATCACCATCATCATCAAACTCCACCATCACCACCATTAACATCACCATCATCACCATCACCATCATCATCAACATCACAACCACCACCACCACCATCATCACCATCATCATCATCAAACTCCACCATCACCACAATTAACATCACCATCATCATCACCATCACCATCATCACCATCATCATCAACATCACCACCACCACCACCACCACCACCACCACCACCATCTTCACCACCATCATCATCACCAACATCATCATCATACCACCACCACCACCATCACCACCATCACCGTCACCAGCCTTTCCTTGAGATCAAGGCTGGATACCTGAGGCTATGTCTCTAATCTTGCTCAACCACCTTGTGACACCCTATCTCCTCTTGGCTTTCATTTTCATGCTCTTCATCCACATCTGCTATTACATATTATTAGTTTCCTACTAAACACAGGCCCTTCCTGTATCTGCTGACAGGTCCCCAGCAAGTAATAACGCCTGCAGTTAACATCTCTCTAGTAATAGGCACCACGTAGGTATCAGTGTTGTTTGTGTGGTGGATTCTTCAAACCATTTCCTACACCATTTCCTACCTGCTGAATTTAAGCTCTCAGACCTAATCTCATTAACCTTTCAACCCCTCTTCTTACTCCATCCAGCCACAGGGACTTTGCACATACTAGCCCTTCTGCCTGAGACCCTCTTCAGTCCACTAGCTGCTTCTCATCTACAGACACAGCCAAGGGTCAGTTCCTCAAAAGAGCTGCCCCTGGCATCCTCACACAGAACTATGGCCTGTGCAGATCCTCACGGCTCCTAGAAAACTCACCATGAGTTTGCTTGTGTAACTTCAGAGAATGACAGGCTCCACCATCAAGGACAAGGCCTGTTCTCTATTCCCCCAGCTGGGTCTGGCCCATGGCAGATCAGTGGGAAAATAATGGTAGAAGTTTCTAGATCTGTAGATGAGGACACTGGAGCTCAGAAGGTGAGATGAGAGGCAAGGTTACACAGCCAGCCAAGGCGTAAGGGGCTGGGAGCTGGGAGGAGGCTGGGGTCTGACTGGCTTCAAAGCATGAGCCCATGTCTCACGCCTGTAATCCTAGCTACTCAGGAGGCTGAGATCTGAGGATCACGGTTCAAAGCCCAGGCAGGAAGTCTGTGACACTCTTATCTCCAATTAACCACCAGAAAACCAGAAGTGGCGCTGTGACTCAACTGGTAGAGTACTTAGCCTTGAGCTGAAGAGCTCAGGGACAGCGCCCAGGCCCAGAGTTCAAGCCCCACAAAACAGGAGGTAGGGGAGAGTATGCTAAGAAGCAGTGCCCAGGGCCTGAGTTCAAGTCCCAGGATGGGCACAAATACAAAATGGAAAAAAGAAGAGGCCGCAGTCCTGAAGGCTGTGTGGTTGGTCTTGACCTTACCAACTGCACAGCCCACAACTGCGGGGGATGTGTCTGCCTGTTCCCCTGTCCAGCTATGAGCTCCACGTGCCTCACTGCTGACCAGCAACGCCTGCTCCACCCCCAGTGCTCAGCATCCCAGTAAGTGGACCTGGTAGGAGACTCCGCTGCTGGGAGCCCAAGCCAAGGAAACTTCCAGCACAGGAAGGAACCTGAGGAACAGGAACCTAAGGAGGGTGCCCTGTAGGAACCCAGCAGTTTGCCCTGAGCTTCCGCCTAGTGTCCCCAAAAGCACTAAGAGGGCTGGGCTGGCCAGGAAGTGTACGACCCTGCACAGGGGGACCCAGGCCTGAAGACACCACACACAGCACCCCAGGACACGCAGCGTGCCAGCCCTGGGAGGGTCTGCAGGGGGCCACTGCTCCTGGCCCCGCTGAACCCCAAAAGGGTGCTGAGAGGGAAGGCCTGGGCCCCCACGGGCTGTCCAAGCTCTGTGTGAGTGTGCACGTGTGTGCGGTTAAAGACGGCCTCGGACTTTTTGCGAATCTCTGAGCCAGCACCACACAGGACAAGAAATGCCCCCCTCTCTCTCTTCCGAGGCCTTCACAAGACCTTATATCCCTTATATCACAGTGGCCTCCTCAGTCCCTCACACTTTCTGGGGGGGGGCGGTGGCTGGATGAGCACCCCAAGGCTTGGGTGTGGCTCCCATCAGGCTCCGTGCAGCCAGGCCTGCATGTGCCAGCACCCCCGTCTCTCCAGACCAGTCCTTCAGCTCACAGGTACCACTGAGTCAGCCCAGCCACTGCCACAAAGTGTCACAGAGTCACCAGCTGGGCCCTGACCACACTCCTGCTGCAGCTGCTGGATTCAGCACTTCCCAAGCGTTTGTCCCAAGGTGTGGACATGAGGCCATGCGAATCTGAGGAAGATGACAGACTCTCGAGTGTGAAATCAAAGCCATGGCATATACATCCCTGGCCCATGATGAAAAGCACCTGGGCCAACCATGCATGTATGCACATGTGTGTGTCTACACACACACACACACACACACACACACACACACACACACACACTCCTGTGTGGCAGGGAATCAGGCCAAGCTCAGACCTCAGGACTTCGAGGCGCTCCAAAGCCCAGCCTCCGTGTGTGAAGGCGGGCAGCTGGCTGACAAGGGCACCTGGGGGCCCCACGCAGGACAGTCTCCCGAGGGCGTGTGGGTCAGCAGTCATTACAAAAAACCAGCTCCACAGCGGCCGGGGAGGGAGGCAGGGAAACAGCGAGATGAGAGAAGGACTGACAGGGATGGGGAAAGAGACACAGACACAGACACAGAGACAAGAGAGATGAGGGAGAGACAGAGACAGAGATGAGGGACAGAGACAGACAGAGAGATGAGGGAGAGACAGAGATAAGGGAGAGACAGAGACAGACAGAAATGAGGGAGAGACAGACAAGAGAGATCGGAGGGGTGAGAAATATGGAGATAGGGGGAGAGACCAGGAGAGACAGAGAGAGAAATAGAGACAGAGACACAGACACAGAAAAGGAGTGATCAGGAGGGGGTAGAGAGATAAAGAGAATAGAGAAATAGACAGGGACAGAGAGGAGCAGAGAGGAGGAGGGAGAAATATAAAAACAGAAGCGAGAGGGAGTCAAGGCCGGGCCGTGTCTCCTCTCCCCGTGGCCTGTGACAGTCCCTGGGCCTGCGTGCACTGGGTTCTGGGTCTGCAGGTGCTCGGTTCTGGATCTGCGTGCACTGGTTCTGGGTCTGCATGCACTGGGTTCCAGGCCTGCGTGCACTGGGTTCCAGGCCTGCGTGCGCTCAGTTCCAGGCCTGCGTGCACTGGGTTCTGGATCTGTGTGCGCTCGGTTCTGGGCCTGCGTGCACTGGGTTCTGGGTCTGCTGCATGCGCTGGGTTCTGGATCTGCGTGCACTGGGTTCCGGGCCTGCGTGCGCTGGGTTCTGGGTCTGCATGCACTAGGTTCTGGGCCTGCGTGCTCTCAGTTCTGGGCCTGCGCACTCCTTCCTCACTAAGCCAGGCCAACAAAGTCAAAGTTTATCTTTCTCAAGTGTCCCAGTTACTTAATAGCTCCTTCCTGTTGTCTTCTTTTCTGCATTCTGGTACATTCCTTGGTCCCCAGGGCCTCGCTGAGCCTGGAGAGGCCTTGCACACACAAATCAGCCAATCTAGAATCCAGGCCTAACCGCCTCCTCTCCAGGGACTCGCCCCGTCCAGGCCACCCCCCTCCTACCCCCACCTGCCCTCCCCACCCAGGACCGGGTGTCCGTGGAGAGTCTTCACACCACCAGTCCCACAGCTGCCAGCCCTGCTCAGCCCTTCTCTCCCAGCGATCCACAGAGCAATGTGTGGTCCACGCCGTCCCTCCCTCCCTCCCTCCTTTCCTTCCTTGCCCTCTGCCTTTTGACCCTCCCCCAGTACCCCCGGGCACCCATCCACTTGCAGTTGGCATGCCTTGCCAGGCCCAGTGACAGCTGACCTCTGTGCCCATAAAACACGTGACACTGGGCCCGCAGGACTAGACGCAGACCCTGGCGAGGCTGGACATGGAAGATTACCAGCTATTGGAGGGTGATCCTCAATAGCTCAGGAAGAGGCTGAGCCCAGGCAGTGTACAAAGTGGAACCCACTGACTGAAAGATACACACCAGCCCAAATAGCACAACAAGTACTGCCGGTTGTGACTGTAGTCTGAAACACACGCTCTAGAATCTGGCCAGCTGAGCTCAGATCCCAGGTTGGCCACATGCTCTCTGTGTGACCTTGATTGACTCATTTCACTTTACTGGGCTTCAGATTTCTCAATTGCAGGGAAGTGGGCTTGATGATACCTCCTTACTACATTGCAGTACGAATGTGAAGCAAGTCAAGCATCATGGCTCATACCTGTCATCCTAACGACTCAGGAGCCTGACCTCCAGAGGTGAAGGAGGTGGGGCTTTCAAAGCTGTAAGCCTCTTGTGGACAGAAAAGTCCATCTCCAAAATAACCAGCAAAAAGCTGAGCTGGAGGCATGGCTTAAGTTGTAAGAGTGCCAGCCAAGCCAAGGATGAGAGCCTGGGTTCAAGCCCTAATACTGGCACAAAATACAAAAACAAATCCACAGTCCACACTAAAAACAATTTCCTAGCTTAGGAGTTCATTGCTATGGTCACTGCATATAGCTATATAATAATAGGTTAAGGTGGGAACTCACTCCCATGCTAATTCTTCATTACACCGCCTGTGCCAGGTGCTCTGGATAATCTCAAGGCCATGAATAGAGAGAAAATAGAGAGGGTTGCACACACCTCTCTCCCACTGCCTTTGTTTTGTTTTGTTTTTTTAATCTGCAAAGCTATCTGCACTCCACGCCCACCCCAAAGACAATGGATGATGAATGGAAGTGTTGTCTTCCATGGCGCATCAGGCCTGCTCACAAAGTCTTTCTCGGCCCTACCCCAGATCTTTTGGGCAGGTGACTGGCCCTGCTGTGTTGAAGGTTTGGAGTTCGGACAGGTGAAAATTTCCAAGAGAAAGGGGCGACACTGTCCAAGAAGAAATGTAGCCATTACCTGACTTGTGTAACTGTAACCCCTCTGTACATCACCTTTACAGTACCAATTTTTTTTTAATTCCTAGAGTAAGGTGGAGAGTGGAGGGAGGAAGACATCGCAAGACAGTCAGACAAAGGCATGGCAAGGAAGAGTCAAGACCCCAGCGGCAGGGAGACGGGACATCTTGGTAGCACTGAGTGCCGACCAGGATCCTTGCTCCTTTTGCTCCCAGCTGGTGTTTGACCACTTGAGCCACCCCTTCCATCCAGCTTTTTGTTGGCTAATTGAGATAGAGTCTCGTGGATTTTTCTGCCTAGGCTAGCTTTGAGCCTCAGTCCTCTGGGTCTTAGCTTTCTGAATAGTTACAATTACAGTCATGAACCAGTAGTGCCCAGCTCAGAGTTTTGTTACGAACTGCAGGTGATTGTGACAGTGCTGCCCGCTCAGAGTCACACGTGGGTGGCCATTAGAGGTCACTGGTATAGCCTGTGGGCCACCACTCAGGCAGATGGCCGGACACACAGTGCCCTCACCCTACAACGATTATGACAAGTGCTCATCACCAGATGCTGCGCTGCATGTACAGTTCATCTAATTCTCTGAGCATTGTGGGTATTACAGTCATGCTTGGGTTTTTTATTTTGTTGTTTTGATTTTAGAGATGGTCTCACTATGTAGCTTGGACAGGCCTCAAACTTGGAATCCTCCTACCCCACCCTCCCAAGTGCTAGGATTGCAGGAATGCACCCCCATCCTTGGCAACCATCCTTGTCTTTTTTTTGCAGAGTAGAGGATCAAACTCAGGGTCTTGCACTTGCAAGGTAAGTGCTCCTCCGCTGACCTAAATCCCCAACCCAACCATCAAGGGTTTGCTTTGTTTGTTTTGTTTGTCAGTCATAGGGCTTGAACTCAGGGCCTGGGCACTGTCCTAAGCTCTTTGCTGAAGGCTAGTGCTCTACCACTTGGAGCCACAGCACCACTTCTGGTTTTCTGGTGGTTCATTGGAGATAAGAGTCTCACAGACTTTTCTGCCAGGGCTGGCTTTGAACTGCAATCCCCAGACCTCAGCCTCCTGAGTAGCCAGTGCAGACACGAGCCCCAGCACCCGGCTCGTTGTGTTTTTTAATTAGAGAAACCAAATTTCAAAAAGGTTGAGTGAGGGGCTAGGAAGGTGGCTCAGTGGAAGAGCTCTGGGTTTGAATCCTCAGCACCACATAAGCAAAAAGAAAAAAAGCTGGAAGTGGCGCTGTGGCTCAAGTGGCAGAGCTCTAACCTTAAGCTGAAGAGCTGAGGGACAGTGCCCAGGCCCAGAGTTCAGGCCCCACGACCAGACCCAAAAAGCTTGAGTGATTTTTCCCAAGGTGACATAGCACTACTTCCCTTTGCCCCACTGTCCTCCTCCCTCTTACCCGATACCATGTGTAAGGTCCAGATCACCAAATGTCCCTATCTGGTGTGTGTGTGTGTGTGTGTGTGTGTGTGTGTGCATGTGTGTGCATGTGTGTATGTATGTGTGTGTGAATGTGTGTCTGTGTGTGTGTCTGTGTGTGTACGTGTGTGTGTACCAGTCCTGGGGCTTGAACTCAGGATCTGGGTGCTATCCTGAAGCTCTTTTGCTCAAGGCTGGTGCTCTATCACTTGACCCACAGCTCCACATCCAGCATTTTGGTGGTTCATTGGAGATGAGAGACTCACAGACTTTTCTGCCCAGGCTGGCATCAAACCACAATCCTCAGCTCTCAGCCTCCTGAGTAGCTAGGATTACAGGTGTGAGCCATCAGCCTAAAAAGAGCCACCACACACACTATCCAGCGCAGCTCATGCAGGTGGACAGAGCTGCTTCCACCACCGCTGGTTCACGTTACCAGAAGCTCTCCACGGGCCGCCCTGGCTCTTCCTCTAGTTCTGCAGAGCAGGGACACAATGTGGCCAGTGGCCCCAAGCTCTTGTTGGTGGCTTCTCAGCAGAGTGAGGGGCGGCATCTTCTCAGTGGCGCCCCCTGGAGGAGGAGGGGAGCTGCTCTCAAGACTGGATCGCTGAGGAACTTCTGGAAGCTGTTGGTGAGTTGGGATTGGAGGGAGAGGAACAGTGCTGTGGGGGCGCTATCAGGAGGCAGGGGCCAAGGTGGGTGACAGAGGCTGGATGTCGTCAAAAGAGCTTGTCAGTGAGGACGCCAAAAGAGCACGGAACCTTGTTTCAAGTGGGTTAGGAAGGGGGAGGGGCCAGGGCGAGTGATGGGCGATCAACCGGAATCCATTACGTACACGCTTGGAAACGCCACCGTGAAGTCCTTCCTTTAGAGCTAATGTGTGCTAATTACTAAATAATAGGGAAAAAAAGGAATTATCTAGCATCAGAAGGGATACAATATCTGCCCTCGTCTTCTTTCCCAGGCCCTCTTTTTCTCCATCATCCCCCACAAAAAATACTTTGTACCCCTTAAAACACAGTGCTAGTACAGTCATGGGGGTGGGTGACCCATAGAACTTTCCAGAAAGTGCTGAACACCACCTGACCCATTAAGTGAAACGTCATCAATTTGTACCCAGTAGAGGTGAGGTCAATTTGTCACATTCTTTATTCTTTTGAACTGAATGTAAGGAATTTGTCTTCCTCGAGTAAGGGCTCCCTGGAAAGATCACTATGGATTTAACAAAGAGATTCAAGTTACGTGACATCATGCAGGTAAATGAAGGTATGTGAGGGCGTTTTATGGATTTCCAGCAGGAAGAACACGAATTTAGGGGAGAGACTGAGCTACAGCCACTGGCACATGACTCACCTACCCAAAGTGGCAGCTGACACACACATTTTATACTCCAAGTTCCATGCCAAATCTATCTGCTCACAAAATGTTCCAAGCCCTGACGGGTCTAAAACCCCAGCTTCCAGCTGGGTGCTTGTGGCTCACACCTGTCATCCCAGCGACTCAGGAGGCTGAAATCTGAGGATCGTGGTTTGAAGCCAGCCCAGGACAGGAAAATACATGAGATTCTTATCTCCAATGAACCACAAAAAAGCCAGAAGTGGAGCTATGGCTCAAGTGATAGAGCACTAACTAGCCTTGAGCACAGAAGCTCAGAAATAGCACTCAGGCCCTGAGTTCAAGCCCCAGGTTCCACACAAAAACAACCCAGACATGAAGAGCTTGCTGTTTTCCAGGGAGGGTATTTCAGTCCCTGTTTGTTACCCCTGCATTTCTAAGAAGAGGCGGGCTGGGTGGGGCCATTCCAGCAGCCCTGATTCGGGGACAGGTTGTAAATAAAGAGCTCTGAGAAAGCCCCTGGCCGGGGACGTCCAGTCCCTCCTGCGAAAGCATCTGGTCCCCTGAGATCACCCCTGTGACACTGGCAGGCCTGAGGTCACCTGAGGTGGGCTGGGCCGGGGCCAAGGCCGGCAGGGGCCGGGCAGTGAAGCCAAGGGCTCAGCCAGAACAGGATGTGAAAATGGCAGCCGAGTTGCCTAACCCAACAGACAGTGCCCTTGTCCCCAGCAAACCAGGACTTGGAGGGGTGAATGTGACTCTGGAGAAAATGATGACGCAGCCCACATGGCACAGAGTGACAGCCCGCAGTGACCACAGCCCCTCGAGGTGAAGAAGCCACCCAAAGCCCAGGGGGATGACAGACCGGGGGCGTCCTCTCCTTCCCCCGGGGACCCCCTTCGGGAGAGCCCATCTCAGGGCCTGCTGGATCGGTGGGGGTGGGGTTGCTCCTGGGCTGGTGACCCAGGGGGCGAGGAGCCCAGGAAAGCAGCCGGTGCCCACCCTGCCAGTGCACCCAGATGCCCAGAATAAAGGCTGAGTCCACGTGACTCCGGGTTCCACACACTATGAAGCCCCTCTCCCGAGTCCCTCTCCACGCCTCCCACTCGTGTACACGCGTCCTTTTCCTGCCCCCAGCCCAGGCCACCGCCGCTGGCAGGCAAGACAATGAATGATAGGTCACTGAGGCTCAGCAGACACAGCTGTCCCACGCTGGGGAGGGAGGCTTGCTGGCATGGACACACACAGGGCAGCCGGCAGCTGCCTGACCTGACCGGGCTGGAGGCAGGAGGCAGGAGGCAGGTGCCCGCCTCCACAGGCCCTTGCTCCACCCCAGGGGGCTGGAGGAGCTCAGGAGCCTGGAGTCTGTGGCTCACGCCTGCAATTCTAGCTACTCAGGAGAGTGAGATCTGAGGACTGAGGTTCCAAGCCCACCATGGCAGAAAAGACTGCAAGACTCTTATCTCCAGTTAGCCACCTAAAAACTGGAAGTGGAGCTGTGGCTCAAAATGATAGAGCACAAGCCTTGAGCATAAAAGCTTAGGAACAGTGCCCAGGCTGTGAGTTCAAGCCCGATGACTAGAAAGGAAGGAAGGAAGGGAGGGAGGGAGGGAGGGAGAGAGAGAAAGAGAGAGAGAGAGGGAGGGAGGGAGGGACAAATGTTTTAGGGTACACCCAGCCCCATGGAAACTTAGACAATGTCTAGACTGATGATTCCCTCAGAGTAGTTTTACCCATAAGATCCCATTCAAGCCTCAGGACCAGCTCAAACATCAGAGATAAAAAGTGCCAGGACCTTTAGAAACTTCGAGGTTCCTTCAAATCAAAGAATGATGTTCCATCATTCTTCTCCTTGTTGAAAATTAGAACTAGAGGTAGAGATGAGAGGGAAAAGCTGGAAAAGACTGAGAAAAGGGGTGACATTACCCAAAAAGAAATGTGCTCTACGGGGCTGGGAAGGTGGCTCAGTGGTAGAGCGCTTGCCTTGCATGCCTGAGGCCCTGGGTTCCATTCCTCAGCACCACATAAGAAAAAAGAAAAAACAAGCTGGAAGTGGCACTGTGGCTCAAGTGGTAGAGCGCCAGACTTGAGCTGAAGAGCTGAGGGACAGCACCCAGGCCCTGAGTTCAGGCCCCACAACCGGACTCAAAAAAAAAGAAAAAGAAATGTGCTCTTTACCTGACTTATGTAAACATAAACCCTCTGTACATCACCTTTATAATAACAATTTTAAAAAGAAAAGAAAAGAAAGGGGGGGAGAGAGAACTAGAATCTCCTTTGTGTACACCGGAAACCCCTCCAGCTCCTTTCACTGTGATAAAGTGACTTGCTGGGAGAACCAGTTGAAGCCAGCTTGGCTCCTTACTTGCCTCTGTAGAGTTGAACAGGGCCAAGGAAAACACGGCGTCAGGCTGGTGACACTTCAAACGCATAACCACTGTATTGAAGTGTTCCTCGGTGCTGACCACTAATCTCTTCTTCCGTCTCTTTACTACCCCAGTCTCCTAAAAAAAAAATCTCCAGTCTTCTCTTCCCTTACCACCACCTTCTTCCCCATCTCCACTCTGTCCTTCAGAGACAAAACTTGTGCTGCTTCTGCTCTTTGAACTTCCATGGCAGGCTTTCCATAGCATCCTTTGGCTACGAATCACCAGTGCCTAATTCCTGCGTGTGTACTCAGCGACTCTCCTCTCCTGGAATCTTTTACAATTTTCCCTTCACAGTGAAACCCACTCTTCTCCTACTGGTTTGTTTGCGTGTTACAATGCCTCCTCTTCACTCCAACTCCCCTGCTACCTCCACCCTGTGATTTGTTTTCCTCCAGCAAGCTGCCCTTATTTCCATGTCCATTTTTCTCTCTCAAAATCCCACTTGGTCTACAGGGCACCAGTGGCTCACGCCTGTAATCATAGCTACTCAGGAGGCTGAGATCTGAGGATCAAGGTTTGAGGCCAGCTGGGGCAGGAAAGCCCATGAGACTCTCTGGAGCTGTGGCTCAAGTGGCAGACTAGATAGTTTAGCAGGGTACCAGGATCACAGTGATCATTCTAGAAGCTCACAGATTCATCAGCCTGGGGGCATGTCACAATCACATTGGCAACTTGAATTCAACAGAGACAGAGCTTACTGCTGGAAATGTTGATCCCACAGGGATTTGATCTGGGAATCAAGAGTCTTCAAAAAGGAACAAAAACTACTTTGAGGAGAAAAGAAAGAAAGAAAAAAGAAAAAGACTTTGCTCAGGTCCTTCTGATGACTCAGCCTTTGGACAAAGACCAGCTTCCCCGCCCCTCTGAGGACCTGAGACTCTCTCGCGCCACCTACTGAGACTTCCGATGAACAGTCTAGAGAAAGCCTCTGGGGAGTTTGTCCTGTGTGAGAACGAATGACCTCTGCCCCATTTCTCTCTGACGTCAGTTGCTTTCAGCACCCTCAAGTTCTTAGGCTGCAGTATGTGTTTGAGATCTTGGAGCAGTGCCAGAGTCCTGTTTATCTCTAGCACACAGGGTTTTGCAATGGGTGCAGGTGATGATATGCCCAGTAGATGGGGAGGGGTTTAAATGGAAGCTTTGTGTTGGATACTGTCATGGTGTCTGAATCCTTTATGAAAGGAAATTGCCCATAGATGGGCAATTTTGGTGAGTTTTGTCCTGTGTTTCTCCTCTGGCCCATGCGGGGTAATCCAAGGGCTCTGGGTGCTTCAGACAGAAGCAGAGGCAAGAAGCAAGGAATGGGCCGGTGGGGGAACTGAGGTGTTTCTAGAGCTTCTATTCAACTTCACGCACTGTTTGCTGAGCACCCTGCAATTCTGCACCACAAATCCTGAACTTGTCCTTTTTCTCATTTTTTAGTAGTCAGAATCAGCTGAAGAATTGCCCTCTGGGGCTGGGAAGGTGGCTTAGTGGTAGAGCGCTTGCCTTGCATGCCTGAGGCCCTGGGTTCGATTCCTCAGCACCACATAAGCAAAAAGAAAAAAGCCGGAAGTGGCGCTGTGGCTCAAGTGGTAGAGCGCTAGCCTGGAGCTGAAGAGCTGAGGGACAGCGCCCAGGCCCAGAGTTCAGGCCCCACGACCGGACCCAAAAAAAAAAAAAAAGAATTGCCCTCTATTATGAATTCTCAGCCGCCCCCCTCACCCCAAAATCCACTGAAGGAAGCCTCTGGGCTTGAACCCCGGGTCTCTTCAAAGCTGTTTGAGGAACCACTCCATGGCATTGCTCAATTCTCACAGAAACCCAGTTTTACAGATGAGGCCCCTGACCCCACGGAAACCCACCCAAGCCACACAGCCACGGACAAGGAAACCGGACCAACTTCCACAGCAAGTGAACGGCCCCGATCCCAGGGGAGCAGAGGTGCCAGCCTTTCCTCGCTGAGCCGGGCAGGGTTGGCTAAGGACGCAGACATCACAGGTATGTGCGCATCCCTCCCGTCACCGCCAAGCGGGTTACTCTCCGTCTTGAAATGCCAGAGATCTAAACTCCCTCTGAGAAAGTAGCAGCCACCAGAATTGGCAGAGAACCACTCTGCTAAACACTGTGCTTTTCAAGGGCAGGTGCCATGGCTCACGCCTGTAAATCCCAGCTATTTGGGGAAGTGGAGATCAGGAGGATCGTGGTTCAAGGCAAACTGGTACAAAAAAAAGTGAGACCCTCCCTCCCCAACATACACACACATTTCAACCGATAAAGCTGGGTTGGATGGCACACACACCTGTCGCCCCAGGTATGTGAGAGGTTTATCATAGATAGGTAGACTTGAGAAATACTGTCCACATGCACATTTGCACACACCACACACACACACACACACACACACACACACACCACAGTATATAACGATTCCAGCAAGGCATTTGATAAAAGCATGAGGCCTTCAGGGCAGGCTGGAGAGCTTGGGTTCTTATATTCTTGTAACAAGGACAGCTAGTTGAACTTCCATTCCTAAGGAATATGGAAACCGAGTCTCAAGATGTCACCCTGGTCCGGCTCTATTCTTACTCTTTCTCCATGAACATCTCATCCCTGCAGGGTTAGGAGAGATGTCATGTTGGGCATGCAAGCCACCATTGGCCAGGGCCAGAGGAGGCTCGGACACCATGCAATACTTCTAGGCACCAAAGACAAGACTGGGAATGTAAAGAGGAGCATGGGGCTGATGTCTCAGGCCAGCGAACTCTGATCCCAAGGCACGTGGTGGCTGGGGAGTCACCTGACAGGAGACGCCCATCAAATAATTCGGAGAAGAGGCTTCCCAGGCCGGGAAAGAGAGACCAAAGCATTCCCACTGCTGAGCTGGGGCAGAGCTGACAGCCAGCAGCTGGAAGGCCAGCATGGCACCTCTGCGAGGACCCCACGGGAGCTGTCTAACTCAGAGCCTACTCTGCAAACCTCCCAGCCTCCCTGGGTCACACCAGAGCTCTGCGGGGCCCTTGCAAGAGAAGGAAGGCTGTGGTGTGCTCCTGGTCAGGAGGCTAGCTGGTCAGGAAGAGTAGGAGAAGGCTGGGGGAAGGGGGCTGTTTATGGTAAGTGTGTGTGTGTGTGTGTGTGTGTGTGTGTGTGTGTGTGTGTGTGTGTGTGTGGTGTGTGTGTGCTTGAGAGACAGACAGACAGACAGAGACAGAGACAGAGAGAGAGAGAGATCAGAAATAGTCTATTGAAGATGTGTCTGTCAGTCAGCCTTGATGTGGGGAGCCCAGGGCTGGCTGGGGCCTTGGTTCTATCTATTTTGACATGTACATTGCTGTTGACTGGAGTCACCCTGCTATCTTATCAGAGCCTCTTTCTTCTGAGTAACTTTGCACCCATTGTCTCCCCCTCTTCCCTTCCTCCTTCCTCAGTCTCTAGGAATCCCATCAATACAGATAACTATTGTATTTCCAGTAAAATTTCTTAAGGAGGGGAAAAAAACCAATACAACTTTATAACCCACTCAAAACAAACTCTGGCAAAACTTCTAACACTTAGGAACTCTCTTTATGTGAAGTACATACAAAGTAAATATTTGGACTGTGGTTTTACACGTCTTCTTAGTTTACAACTTGACAATACGTTTTAACTATGATTAAGTAGGATGCATAAAAACATAGATTAAGAAATAACAGTGTTCCACTAAGAAGAGAAGTTATAAAACCTGTACCCTGTTATCCCAGCTACTTGGGACACAGAGAGAGCAGGGTCAGAGTTCACAGTCAGCCTGGGCAAAAAGAGCAAAGACTGTCTCAAAAAAAAAAAAAAGCTGGATGTGAGACTTCAATTACATTAAACAATTCTGACTGAGCTTCTCTGTGGTAAACCAAAGTTAAGCACCCACTTACACAGTTCTTATGGAAATGACAAAGCCATTTCAGAAATCTAGCTAGTACTCAGGAAGCCTGGGTGTTTTATCACTCTGAAAGAACTTTGAGCTATCAAATTTGAGAATGCTGGGCATCGGTCACTTATGCCTGTAATCTTAGCTATTCAAGGGGCTGAGATCTGAGGACCATGGTTCAAAGCCAGCCCAGGAAGTCCCTAAGTCTTATTTCCAGTTACAAAAAGTTGGAAATGGCACTGTGGCTTAATGTGATAGCCTTGAACACAAAAGCTTAGGGACAATGCCCAGGCCTTGAGTTCAAGCCCCAGGACACACACACACACACTCACACACTCACACACACACACACACACACATTTTTTTTAATAATACAAAGAACCCTATTATTATACTCTTGGTGGAAATATAAACTAGTGCAGCCACTATGGAAGGCAGTTTGGAGATTTCTCAAAACATTAAACATAGAACATCATACCCTTTAATCCAGTGATACTACCTTTAGGCATTTATCTAAAAGAAGACAAATCAGTATACAGGGAAGACACTTGCATGTTTCTTGCTGCACTATTCACCATATTCAAGTTATAGAAACAGCCCTACAATGGAGGATGGATCAAGAAAATATGATATATATGTATGGTATGTATATATACATTCATACATATACATACAATGGAATTTTCCTCATCTATCAGTAAGAATAGTATTATGTTATTTTCAGGGAAATGTATAGATCTAGAAAGAATTATGTTAGGTGAAATAAGCTAGGCCATGTTTTTTCTCATATGTGGCAGTTGGATCTAAATTATAAACATAATGAAAACATATACATGGATATATGCATGCATATATTTATGTCTATATAGAGACAAATTGAGTAAAATATGGTCAACACAGAGAAGAATTCCAAAGGTGTCTAGCTTACAGTTTAACAAGATGAATGCCAGGAAGCTGAAACGGATTTTTGTCAGGGGGAGGGAAGAGGGTTGGTAGACAAACACGGTCATAATATTCAAAGTCCATGTGTGAAAATGGAACCACCTAGGATAGGCATGAGTTTGAGAGGGAGGAGGAAGAATGACAGAAGGTTGATGCTGACCGAGACATGCTGTCCTCAGAAACTGATTGAAACCCCTTAGCAAAACTACCTCCAGATAATAAAGAAGTAAAATCCAAAGGAAAATTGGGACTAAGTCATACACTTGCAAAATATAGTTTCACAAGCTGTCCGCTCAGACCCAGAGTTCAGCATCTGACACTAGTAAGCGCTTTCTCTTTCCAGCCTGTGACCTCTTCCCCGCTGGGCATTTCTAATAGGATAAAAACTTGATAGAAACTTGATCCCAATTTCTTCACTGATAACTATGAAGTGTCTATCAACTGGCTATTAATAAACTCAGCCTCTGCCTAGGTTAAATCGGGTAAAGGCACTAACCAGCCAAGTACCTTTCTCCTTTATTTTGAACTGCTTTGAAATTCAAATCACCTTATCCTTGAAGAGAATTCACTTAAAGACTGGCACCAAAACCCTTTTCTTGTTGGCTGAAAGTGTTTTATGTAGTAATTTTCCATTTTCCATTTGTCAACACTCCCCACGGCTCCAGGGTGGAAAGCAGAGAAGGGATTCCAGCCCTAGGGAGCCCTGGCCTGGGTGTCGGCTGACAGCGCCCTCTAGAGGGAATTCAGGGCTAGGACAGCAAGACTCGGGCCTCCAAGATCATTTCTATTTGGGGACTGCAATTTGTCACAGAAAATGAGAAACAGGCAGGGTTTGGAGAATATGATAGGGCATGAAAATGGGTTCTCCCCGCCACTGCCAGGCAGGCAGCCTCTGTTTTCCCATCAGAAGCCTAGGGACTGTTACAATAGGCGTATCTAGAAAGAAAACTGCCTGAGCTCCTAGCATGGTGAATGTAGCACTCTCCCAAGACGCCCCTTCCACGGGTCAGGACACTGTATGGAGGCCGGGAGACTGTGGGAGGAGGGGTTGGAGGTGGCAGGGCTGATAGGAGTTCCCTTTGTCTGTAGAAATTGCTGTGGCCTCATTTTGTAAGACGGTCCAGTCCCTCAAACCAGGTGCTGGTGGCTCACAACTATAATCCTAGCTACTCAGGAAGTTGAGACCTGAAAATCGAGGTTCAAAGCCAGCCTGGAAAGAAAAGCCTATGAGATTTTTAATCTCCCATTAACTATCAAAAAGCTGGAAGTGGAGGTATGGCTCAAGTGGTAGAGTGCTAGCCTTGAGCTAAAGGGACAGCACCCAGGCTCTGAGTTCAAGCTCTAGCACTGACCACTAATTCTTTGTTTGTTGGTCGTAGGGCTTGAACTCTGGGTCTGGGCACTGTCCCTCAGCTCTTCAGCTCAAAGTGAGCACTCTACCACTTGCGCCACAGCGCCACCTCTGGTTTTCTGCTGGTTTTATCGGAGCTAAGAGTCTCATGGACTTTCTTGCTTGGCTGGCTTTGAACCATAATCCTCAGATCTCAGCCTCCTGAGTAACTAGGATTACAGGTATGAGCCACCAGCGCCCGGCTTAATTCCTTTTTAATAGGTAATTTTATTCCATACTTTTGGTTCCTATTTGCCGCTATCCTTTATCAAATCCAAAACAACAAAAAAGTTTTTAGCAGCTTAAGGAATGAGGAAAATGTGAGAGAATTGTTTAAAAACAGATCCAAAGCCAAGAAGTGGAATTGAATTTAGAATGGTGGGAACCAACAGAGAGAAATACTCCTGAAATCCAGACTAGGGATAATCTTTCCACTGAGCAGCAAATGAAACTCTGCCCCTCCCCCCCACCGCGGGGGGGCAGAGGTCAGCGGAGGCACAGAGCACCCTTTATTGGATGCGAGGCTGCTTCCATTCTGCACAGACACACATCCCAGCCGCAGACACTGAAGGCTGCTCACCCATTCTGGTGCCTTTCATCCAGGAGAGCTGCCCACAAATGCACCGCACGCAGCATCTGTTCAACAGCCCCTAGACGCCAGTCTGGGTCATCCCAAAGGCCCTGTCCAAGCCTGAGCCTTGGTCCTGCGCCAGCTGCTTCTTCCCCAGCGCCCAGCGGCCCCCGCCCCGCAGTCTTGACCAGCAATTCCACCTGTGGCAGTCCATTCTACACATGCCAATGTGTAGAAATGCCAATGCATTTCCTGACCTTCTATCAGAGATGGGCCAGCTAACCCCTCCACGAGGGACCATGCTTCCCCAAGGGGCAGCCAGGGAGCTGTGGATGATCGCCCGCCCAGCTACCAAGTACACGGTGGGGAAGGCCCAGCACGTGCACAGAGCGCAGAGCTGACCAGGCTGACTGGAAGCTCCATGATAGATGAAGAGAGGGTGCATGCTCCATAAAGGGGGTAGATGATGATTGGCGGGGCCCAGCTGCGCCTCCAGGGCAGCTGTCACAAACAGAGCACATGGGCACACGGACACAGCCTTACAGCACTACTGACCGTGTCTATCTTACCCTGGCTGGTTCAAGTACACTGTTGACGTTGGTGAACCATGAAAGAAGAAATGCAGTTGGATAAGAAGGCCCTAGGGGGCGGGGAACTGAAGGAAAGAGGCAAACATCTGGAAAGGGGAAGCGGCACCTCATGGGTTCCAAATCTAAATGAGAAATGCTGTCTGGATGCCTGGACTTCTCTGCTGGAAAGTCAGGAAAGGCAGGCCTAGCTGTTATAGGCGGGCCTCGAAAAGGAATTCAGGACTTCTGGGGGTCTCAATCTGCCTACCTGTAGGGACTGCACCAGACCTGAGGTTCTCAAATCTATCATTTAAGGCCAAGTGTGTATTTACTTCTTGCCTAGATTGCTCCTCAGCCTCTGTGACAAGCTAACACTGGCCAGGCACCAGTGGCTCCTGTCTATAATCCTAGCTATTCAGGAGGCTGAGATCTGAGGATTGTGGCTCAAAGACAGCCTAGTCAGGAAAATCCACGAGTGAGACTCTTCTCTCCAATGAACCACTAGAAAGCCAGAAGTGCAGCTGTGGCTTAAATGATACAGTGATGCCCATGAGTGAAAAAGCTCAGAGGCAGTGCCCTGGGCCTGCTACATCCGGGTCCTAACCATTATCTGTTGCGATTGAGTTTGCAGCAGGCTCTCCACCAGCCCTCTCGCTTCTGGCCCGCCAGGGGGAGCCCAGGAGGCTGAACCTTTAGTGTGCACCTCTGAGTGGCGTCTGTGCCCTGTCCTCCTGAGACCTCCCTGTCCTCACGTGACCTCCCTGGCCCTCACAGAGCCCTAACTCCACTCCACCTGCCTTGCTGCAAGTCATTGCCTTCCACCCCCCACCTTCTCCTCTCCACAATGGCCGCATCAGCCTCTTTACGGCCCACAGTCTTCCTGACAAAACAGGCCGGACAGCTGTCACCCCCCCCCACCGGCCATCTCAGCATCATTCTTAGCTCTGGAAAATGTCCAGCTCCAGCAACAGGCTGGGTGCAGGGCTACTACAGAAAACAGACCAGTGAGACACCTGTCTGAAAGCTCTCAAACTTCCCAGTTTACACAGAATTCTCCATTAATTTCCTCTGTCCCCAAAGTATAAGTTCAGCAGTTGGGCAAAGGAGTTTAAGTTCAACGTGCCAGTTTATGAGTACAATGCATCTGGATCAATTCTACATGAGAAAAGTATTCTAAGAGCATAAAAACAATGTTTCCCTAAGAGAAAAATAATAGTAAGATTCTTTGCCAGCCTCATCTCATTTAGCTTGACCATAAGATAATAAGATGGGTCCCTGAGCCCTAATTCTTTGTTTTGTTCTGCTTCTGAGACAAGATCTCATTATATTGCCCAAGCTGGCTGAACTCACTCGCCTCCAGATTCAGTCCTCTGCATCCTCGGTTTATAGGCACGCACTACCATGCTGTGCTATCTTAGCCCTGGGGATAAAGCTGAAGAACCCATGGCTCCAAAAGCTAAAAGCAGCTGGGGAAAAGGCATTGACGCTGCTTATAAGCAGCAGAGTTGGGATCCCATCCAGACCTATGGGCTCCACAGCCTAGTGTTGGACCACAGTGTGTTGCACCCCTATGCAATAGGACATAAATGTTAAATACCCACCACGAGAGGGAAAGAGGAGGTGCAGGCTCAGTACCCATCACGCCATAGTCTGAGCCAGAGGACCAGCTGGGTCACTGGAAAACAATGCCCAGAGATTCGTCCCCTGAACTCCAACTCCACAAAGGGAGACAAGATCATTCTCCACCAGAAACATAATAAACATCAAGCAAAGAAAATTTGGACAAAAAAAAATGAGAAAACCCCGGCATCCACCACTGTGAACTGGTTCTGGAAGACTGGGTGGGGCTGACAGACCCGCCTGTCACACAAGGTGACCAATGGGCCTGTACACGGAGCTTCTGTGTTCATCCCAACTTCTGCTGGCTGGTGAAAGTCTCATCCTCCTATCGATGGGTGGATGCATTTCCTGCCTGCAATGGCAGAGTCCACCTCCAGGGGGCGCTTGAGGCCTCCCACTCGCCTGGACACTAGTCAAGATGGGCCCTGGAGCTGATGGAGAAGCAAGTTGACCAAAGTCCTCCACTTTCCATCCATCAGCTCCCTGGGGTTGCCTCCCACACGTTTTCCTCTGTGCCAGGAATGGATTTGACTTCTTGTCTCCATTACCCTCACGGTGCCAGCTGTGCTGCCAGCCACCTTGATGGTGACTGAGTGCCAGGATGAATGGCTTCGTTTTACAGGTGAGAAAGCGAACACTCCAACATCCCTTCCCCGCCACCCCCGTGAGTGCTGCAGCTGGGGTGGCCAGCACCCCGACCTTCACTCTGGGCTTATATTTGGCTCATGACGACTTGCTGTCTGTCACAGCTCGGCTGCCCGGCCAAGATGAATGTCACTGCACACGTCCCCACGAAGGAGAAAAAAGATCCTCAGCTTGGGGGTGAACACCCTGTACTCTCACGCCGGGCCTCTGCTGCGGCTCCTCCGGCCGTGTAGAAGACACCGTGGTGTTTGCTGTGTTTATTGAAATTCTACTCCTGCCCCCACACCCGAGCTCCAGCAGCAGCTTCACAGAGATGCATTTCTGTGCTTACCAGGGTTGGGCGGTCCCTCTCGATCCATCTCCAGGAGCTTATGGCTGGCTACAGCCGACTTGCTCACACTCTGCCTGACCTCCAGCGGGGGCCTGCCCCCCTCCACCCGCCCCACCCCACCAGGGACTCCGCACAGTCCTATGAGCCCAGAAATGTTTGTGGTCTAAAGGCCAAATCCAGAGTCTCTGGGAATGGCTGGAGCCAGCACCACAGGTGGGCGGTGCCAACTTAGCAGGTGCCCAGGAGGGCTCACGTTACTGCCAGCTGCCCTTTCGGAGACCCGTGGTAGCTGAGCCACTTTTACCCTTCCCAGAAGCCAGCCAGCCATACCTGGGCCCCCAGCCAAGGCTGCTGCAGCCACGCCCTCTCCCTCCCCGCTTCGTAGACCCCAGACAGCATCCTCCAAGCTTCCCTGCTCAGTAGCCGGCCCACCCTGGCTCCTGCCTCCGTTTCCAGAGTCACTGTGCCTCTGCTTGGGTGCAGTTCCTTAGGGAATTGTCCCAGCCTCAGCCCCCACCCCACCCCACAGCAGAGGAAAGCATCGGTCTTGCAGAGCCCCATGCCAGATTCTTCTAAATACCCGCCATGCCTCAGACACAGGCCCCAAGCCTGACACTCCTGCAGGGAGCCAGAGCTACGGAGCAGTGGAGGCCGCAGGACTTCACAATCCACACCACCCCTGCAGCCACAGAGGCCCAGAAGGGCCTGAGGTGGGATTTCGGCCATTCCAGAGCTTTCTGCCTGGGATTTAGAGCTTCCTAAGTTAACAGACAGACTCTGAAGGGACTCACACAAGGGAGGGGCGGGAGGGAGGTCATGGAATAAAAGGAGCAAGAAGTTCTGCCTTTCTGCTGTTTTTCTAAGGGCCTTCAAAGAATGAGCCCTGATGTGTTGAGCCGGCTCCAGGCTTCTCGTGCCGAGGGCATTCACGTTCATGTTATCATCTTGTCTGTACTTTCCTGCCCACAATCCACCCTCCACGCTGAGCATAGGTTTTTGTTTCGGTTTGGTTTGGTTTTGTATTAGTACTAGGACTTGAATTGGAGACCTAGGCACTGTCTCAGAGGTCTTTTGCTCAAGGCGGGTGCCCTACCACTTGAGCCACAGCTTCACCTCTGGCTTTTTTTGCTAGTTAATTGGAGATAAGAGTCCCACAGACTTTCCTGCCCAGGCTGGCTTTGAACCATAATTTAAGATCCCTTCTGAGGAGCTAGGACTACAGGTGGGAGCTGTAGGTGTCTGCCTGGGCATGCTTTTATAATGATGAAAGCAGGTATGAAGCCGGAGCCTCCTCAGGTTATAGCCTGTGGATTTTCCCTGGAGGACAGGACAAGGCTGGGCTTTGCACCAGACGACCTGAGTTCCTGCCACATCCTTAGAAATACCCAATACCCACCCCGTTGGCATGGGCAGTGTCCTCAGCTGCCAGATAGAAGAGCAACTGCACATCTCCCTGGGCTGGGACAGAGAGGCGGTGCCGTGACGGTGAGGCCATGGAGAATGCTGGCCATTATGCTACATGTGAATGTGCCACGTGGGGAAGAAAGTTCTAGAATGGCAAACACCAAAGCCATTTTCATCCCTGACTATCTACAACACGGCTTTGTGCCATCATAATGTGGGTAGCCTTGAACTTCAAAATTATGAAAGGGATCAGTGAAGAACAGGAAGAAGCGCCTCTCCAAGCATCTGTCCATCCATCCATCCAGGAGACACCTGTCCCAGGTGCCACGCAGGAGTAGGGCAGCCTCCAGGTCCCCCTCCTTCCTCCAGCTCCTCTCACAGCATTCCAGCCTGAGCTCCCCCTCCCCCACCCAGGAGGGCCTCCTGCCCCTGGGGACCAAGGGGCTTCCCTGGTTCTGAGCATGCGTCACCATCATCCGGGCACTAGCAGCCCAGAGGACACAGAGCCCCAGCCCCATTCGGCCTCCCTCTGCAGGATCAGCCTGTCAGAGGCAGAGACCGAAGCATGGAGCTCCACAAGGTAAGTGGTGATGGGGGAGGAGGGGAGGCACCCCTGGGGGAGGGGGCTCCATGCCCCTCCCCCCAGCCTTTGGAGGCGCAGCCCCCCCTGGGTTTCCAGCCCAGCACCCCTCCCCTCAGGGCTCCCGGCCAGCTTAGGGCCCCTGGCATGCGCCATGCTGGCCACGCTTGCTGTGGGTGCTCAGAGAAAAGCAACTCCCTTCGAGCCACCTGGCCTCCCCTGGCGTCTTCCAGGAGGTTGGCAGCAGGCAGGAGCTGCCTCCTTGTCCACAGAAGACCCACATCACACACAGACGGCGTCCATCAGAGCCGCTGCACACCCGCCTCTCTCCTTGATGAAGTAAAACCATCAGCACCCTGGGACCAACGCATCCACCAAGCTCTGCCCACCCCAGGCAAAGGAAACGGCCTCGGATATGTGAGTGCACGCTGGGCCACCTCCGGAACAGCGCCTGTCTGGAAAATACGAGCACATGACCCTCCGGTCCCATTAGCACCCAGCAGCCGAGGGGACCCAGGGACAGCAGAGCCCTGATGTCACCCTACCAGCCCTTACCCACGACCACGCCGAGTCCGGGGAGCTCTTGGCGGGTGCGGTGGCCCAACTGGAGCAGCTGCGGCTTTGCTTCGCCATGCCTGGGCTTTGGGGTGCGTCGCCTCCTCGCCCCAGCAGAGAAGTGTCCCTCAGCAGCGGCAACACCAGCTCTGAACTGGGAGGCCCGGCCAAGCGACACCAGAGCCCAGGGCAAGGCAGGCAGGCCGTGTGTCCCTGTACACCCGTCCGGAGGCCCGGCCAAGTCACAAGGTCCCGCAGACAGCAGTGTTGAGTTGCAAATCCTCTCCCACCTGGAGGATTCCAGCAGCCGCCAGCTTCCGCCCACTTCATGAGAGGCACCTGCAGAAGAGGCCTGAGCCCCACAACCCCACCCGGCAGCCGGGACACAGGGAAGCTCACCATGGCCTCCTTCAGCCAGGAGTAACATGCATCAGAGACTGAAACCTTTCCAAGGCTGCACAGCCTAAGGTAGAACCAGGATTCCAGCCCAGGTGTGGTCCCAGGAGGGGTGCGAGGGGGAAGTTCAGCTCCCTCTCCATCAGCCCCCCACCCCCAGACACAGGAGTCAGTCTTCCACCTCCCCAGTGCCTCTCATAGCCACGCCCCCTTGGGGGTCATCAGGGGTCAGGAAATCTCCATCCTAGTTCTAGCCAAACTGAGGCTGCAGGGGTCAACTGGATGAGTCCTTAGTCTGATGGATGCCCCACAAATCCTACTTGATTATGCATCACGTCGTAGCCATATATTTAAGCCCATGGATGGCAACCTTGCACATGTGCAGACCCCTTCCAAAACTCTGCGGCTCAGCATCCCTCATTCCCCTAAGGCCAGCCCACTGCTGTTACCAGCAAATCCTACGCCCACCAGAAACAGAGTGGCTCCTTGTCAGACCCGCATTGAGACCCTGCTCTCTTGTGGGCCCCTCTGCACTGCTGTGGCCTGGCCTGGGAACTGCAAGGTGGGGTTCCGAGGCCTCTGCTGAGCTGCATCTCTTCCCAAGCCGCCCCTCCTGTCCCTCTGTGGCTCTCTGCTTTTTTTTTTGCACACGTCAGGAACTCTGTGCCGCACTGAAGCAGGCTGGATGATTTTGCCCTTCTAAGGCTACACACACACAGAAAAGAGATTAAGCAAGGGCCCAGTGGCTTATGCCTGCTACTGGGTCACGGTTCAAAGCCAGCTTGCTCTTCTCCAGTTAATTAGTAAAAAGCTGGAAGTAGAGCTGTGGTTCAAGTGGTGGAGCATCGGCCTTGGGTGAAAAAGCTAAGGGACAGCACTCAGGTCCTGAGTTCAAGCCCTAGTACTGGCACAAAAAAAGGAAGGGAAGGGAAGATTAAAGAGAGGGCCTCGGGTCATGAAGCAGGAAGTGTCGGGTGACTTGGGAGACGTCCTTCAAGCCAACTGTAGGCCTCTCGCACGCCTCGGATCGTGCAGGGCTCAGGTGGCCTGCAGCAGGGTACAGGGAAGGACGGTCGTTCTCGCACATTCTAGGGGAGGCAGGAGGCAGAGCTAGAAAGGAGGCACCTGCACTGCAGGGCCAGAAAATGAGGGAGGGGCAGGTTTCAAAATAGCAAGTGCACCAGGGTAAGTTGAGGCCTGTAGCAAGAGCAGGGGGCAGCGCAGGACGGCCGGTGGCAGAGGCCGGCCAAGCGATGAGCCCGCTCCCCGCCCGCCCGCCCGCCCTGCGCACGTCCTCAAGGCCCCGCTGCCTGTGTACCTCCACCAAGTTCTCTTCCTCTCTGCTGTCATTGTATTCCTGGCTCCCTCCAGAGAGGCCCCACCACGGGGGGCTGAGAACCAATGAAAGCGCCCTGCTTTACTACCTCATGCGTGACGCGTCAGCACCCTCACTTTGCTGGCTCGGCATCCATGGCTTTGCCAGGCGCTGTATCATGAGTCAAGACTCCACCCCAGGCCTCTGCCGGCCTGGGCCAGTGAGTCACAACTCTGCCACCCAGCACTAAGGCCCCAGCCCTTACCCCAGGAAGGCTCAGCAGACACAGCCTCAGAGCTGGTCCCTCCCCCCTGTCTGGGAGAAGCAGTGGCAGTCTGAATATCCCACACAGACTGCACGTGCAAGTGAGAAATAGTCAGCGCTCCTCAACCTTTTGCTGAGCCAGGTCTCGGCCATCCATCCTTACTATTTTTGCCTATTCATGTGTTTTTGTGTTGTTTATTTATTTGCCAGTACCAAGGCTTGAACTCAGGACCTCATGCTTGCTTGGCTGGTGCCCTACCACTTGAACCATGCCTCCTGTCTGGCTTTTTGATGGCTCTCTTGGAGACATAGTCTAGCAGACTTTTCCGCAGGGGTTGGCTTTGTTCTGTGATCCTCTGGATCTCAGCCTTCTGAGTCACTAGGGTACATGCTTGAGTTACTGGCACCAGGATTAAATTTATCCTTTCTGTTTGGGGGGGAGTTGTTTACTGTGTTAGAATTCAGGGCCTCAGGCTTGCTAGGCAAACACTCTACCACTGAGCCACACTTCAGGTCCTCATTCTTACTATTTTTAATTCACCCTGGCAAAGTATTTTAGGAACCTCGGGCAGGAACAGAGATAAGATTGCGAGGGGTCACGCTGGTCCAGTCCAGTGCTGGCGTGATGAACACAACACACAGGGCCAGGCGGCCATTGCCGGCCACAGCAGGGCTGGAGTCGCTGCCACCGCAAGAAGCCACGCCCGGGAGTCATGGAGGATGGCCGCAGGCCACGTGGTGGTCACGATCCCTGGCGCTCCAAGCCCAGGCCGGGCACCTCATACCCGATAGCAGATGTGCCAGAAAGCACAGAGTAGATGACACATGCAGCTGGGAGCTGGCACTGGTGTTGATGGGAGCCAAGAGATGGGGAAGGGGCGGGGCTCCAGCATAGTCCTTCCCCCCCCCATGATCCTGCCAGTGAGTGTGGTGGACGGCTTGTGTAGGGCTGTGAGGTCAGGTGGCGTCCACCCACAGCAGCGGCTCACACAGCCTGCAGCATCTGCACAGGCCCCTTTCCGACAAGGTCCAGGACTTAGGAATTTTTTTTTTTTGTGTTCTTACAATGTAAACTGAAGCAAAACTTAGAAAAGTGTCTATTTTTAGCAAATAGTGATTCATGAACCAGGAAGCACTGAATTTGAAAGCGGTTTGAAGTTTCCCAAAGAGAATCGGAACAAACAGCTTTCGGCCTGGGGAAAATACTTCACTGGACTCAATTACATATTGACCTATTTGGTTCAGATCAGCAGACAGTCCTTAATTGTTCAGATCATTCCTTTGCAGATCCTGGTTAGTTAAGCTGAAGTTTCTTCTTCAACAGAAGGCCTTTACATGATAGTTTTACAACTTTCTATTATTATTATTATTTCATTCCGTGGTGATCTGAGAAGAGACACGGGATGCATCCTATATGTTTACATTTATGACATCGGTTTGATGGCCCAGAATGTGTGTGGCCCACAGGAGTGTGTGTGGGTGAGTAGGGGAGTTAATGCGCAGTCTGCATTTGTCGGCTGCGCATGCTTTTGGTATTGCTGGAGCCTTTTCAAGTAATACCCCTCGGATTACATAAAGAGCCCTTTGTCTATGTAATATTCTGTTTCATCACTGGTAATTGTCTTTGGGAGGAAATGTTTTCTTTTGAAAATTAATATAGCTACTCTTGCTTTCTATTAGTTTTTTTTTAATGTGTCCTCTATTCCTTATTTATTTATTTTTTTTTTGGTGCTAGTCCTGAGACTTGAACTCAGGGCCTAGGCGCAGTCCCTGAGCTTTTTTGCTAAAGGCTAGCACTCTACCACTCAAGCCACAGCTCCACTTCCAGCATTTTTTATAGTTTTTTGGAGATAAGACTTTCCACAGACTTTCCTGCCCAGGTTGGCTTTGAACTGTGATAATCAAATCTCAGCCTCCAGAGTAGCTAGGATTACAGGTGTGAAGTCACTGACTACTGGCTCCCTTTCCTTAATTTGTATCTGCTTTTATATATAAAATGTCAGTTCTTGATTTTCGATCCAGAGTGACAATCTGTCTTTTAGTTGGTTTGTTCAGACCACTAGTGTTTAAAGTGGTACAGTTAGAGTGCTGTCTACTGTATTTGTAACTAGAATTTGTTGTCCTTTCTTCCTTCTTATCTTCCACACATTTCCTGCTATTTGTGGTTCAAAATGGGCATTATAGGATTCAGTTTTTCTTCTTTAACATTTCAATAGTTCTAACCCTCCTCCTCCTCCTCCTCCTTCTCCTCCTCCTCCTCCTATTCCTCCTTCTCCTGCTCCTTGTGGTTAACATAGAGTGGGCAAGACAGCCCTATAGCTAATCCAAGCCAGCTTTCAGGGAACACTCTCCATAGACCCCTATTCCCAGCCCTTCCCTCCACTCCCTCAACATCACCATCATATATTTCACAACTTTGGTCCCCAACCTACAGTGGTGTGCCTTATGGTCTTATAATGCTGCAGGCAATTACAGAAACCAACATTTTGTCTTCTGATCTTCTCCCAGGCTGGTGACATGTAATAATACCATGCTTTCTTGTGATTCTGGGCAGAGCAGTGACCACACGAACATGAGAATGAGCAACAATACTCCACAGGGCACTGCGCTTCCACTGTGCTATGATGTGGGCAAAGTTCTTCCTTGACTTAGAACATCATCAATTTACAATGTTAGGATGTAACCCCTTCCTAATATACATAAGTATATATAATCAAACACAGGTTTGCTAGTATTTATTCTTGTCTTTATGCAGCAGTTTCTGATCTTAAATCCTTTTTCTTTTTTTTTTTTTTTCTGCTAGGTCCAAGACCAGGACTCATACTCAGTACCGGACACTTTTGCTCATTGGCTAGCACTCTACCAATTGAGCCACACTTCCAACCCCAACTCATTTTCTTTCAATTTTCAATTTCTTTTAACATTTCTTACCAGCAGGTCTACTGCTGGCAAGAAATCCTCCCCTACCCCAACAAGTTTTTGTTACTCTGGAAAAGGTTTTATTTCTTCTTTACTCTTGAAGTGCAAGGCACAAAATCCTAGGTTGATGTTTTCCCTTAACATTAAACATTTCACTCTATTCTCTTCTTGCTTTCCTGGTTTCAAGAGAAGTCAAACATCTTTGCTCTCTTTATCCCTCTCTTCCAGGCTTCTGTCAAGGATTTTTTTCTTTATCTTTGATTTTCTGCAGTTTGAACATTACAAGTAGTTTTGGTGTCATTTTGAGCATTTATCCCACTCGGTGCTCTCTATGCTTTCTGCATTTATAACTTTATATCTGCTATGGATTTAGGGAAATTCACAGTCACTATCACCTCAAATTTTTCTTTCTCCCTTCCTACTGGTATCCTCATTATGCATAAGAACGCACATTCTTGGATATTCTGCTCTAAATTCTCTAAGTTCCCCACCCCACCCTTCTTACCCTTAGATTTTAAATTTTGGAAATTAACCTTATCAGATACTCATGCCCAAGAATTCCTTCCTCTGCTGTATTCAGTTGTCAGAGAAATCACATTCTTCACCTCGGTTGCAGTAGTTTTGTCTCTGGCCTTATTTTCCTTCTTTCTTAGAATGTCCACCTCTCTAGGGGCTGGGAAGGTGGCTCAGTGGTAGAGCGCTTGCCTTGCATGCCTGAGGCCCTGGGTTTGATTCCTCAGCACCACATAAGCAAAAAGAAAAAAGCCGGAAGTAGCGCTGTGGCTCAAGTGGTAGAGCGCTAGCCTTGAGCTGAAGAGCTGAGGGATATCGCCCAGGCCCAGAGTTCAGGCCCCAGAACCGGACCCAAAAAAAAGAATGCCCACCTCTCTGTTTAAATTGCCCTGAAAGCCCCTAGTGTGTACTATTAAATCCATCCAGGAAAAACAGCCCCTTGTCTTGTTATCTGTCCTCGAGAAACTGCACTTTGTTCTCCCTGAAAGACTGCAAGAGGCCCTCCCTACAAGTCTCTGCCCAGCACCTGTAACCCAGGTAAATGGTACACCTGAGGGCAGTGGGAGGTTTCCCCAGGCTCTGAGGGGTCGCTTCCTCATCCTCTGGGGTCACTTCCTCAGTTTCTCATCCTCTGAAGTCACACACACACACACACACACACACACACGCGCGCGCGCGCACACACACACCCCTGCCAGCGCTCCTTCAGACAGTGGGAGGTTCCTCAGGCTCTGAGGTCACTTCCTCACTGGCTCCAGTTACACCTCCTCACCCTCCCTATGTATTAATCTCTCTCCAACACAAGTTCCCGAGCTGCACACCTCCATCAGGTGCAGCCTGGCGATTTGGTTCTCCTAATAAGCTCTCCTCTGCCTGAACCACATAGAGCTCTCCTTTCTCCAACCTTTGTGGTACTAATCATAGTCTTTTTTAAACTTACTAATCTAAGAACTCCAACATTCTTGCCATATCTGAATGTTGTTCATGCCAGTCAAAATGTGATTTTTGTCTTTTAGAAAGTTTGGAAGTTTAGGACCTTTAGTGAGTTCTGGTAAACTGAAAGGTGGACATGAGGCCCTGTGTAAAAGGAACTAAAGTGAGGCAGGACCTGGTGGTGAAGGGAAGAGGGAAAGAAGCATTCTATGGAACACGCTTACTCCTTAGGCACTCCTGCAGTTTCAACAGCCTTTGTGGTTGTGGCTTCTGTGCTGTTGTCAACACAGGGAGACTAGCAATGTCTTAGGACAATTGTCAAAAGATGTCACAGTGCAGGTGAGCACCCTAATTCCATGCATCATTTTATAAGATAGGGAAAAAGAGGCACAGAAACATGATTTGTGAACTTACAGCAAAATCGTGGGAAAGGCTGGCTGTTGCCTCTCAGTTTCTCTTTTTTACTAGCATTGAAACTGGCCAAACTAGATGTGAGCATAAATAAACTCTAGAGTCTTAGTTCTGGCTGGAGTAACAAAATACCATCTGGTAGGGAGCTTTAGAAGAGTTGTTTCTCACAGTTCTGGAAGCTGAAGTCTGCAAGCAGGAAGCCAGCAGGCTGGCTGTGGGTGAAGCCTCTTCTTTTTTTCTTTTTTTGGTCCAGTTGTGGGGCCTGAACTCTGGGCCTGGGCGCTGTCCCTCAGCTCTTCAGCTCAAGGCTAGCGCTCTACCATTTGAGCTACAGCGCCACTTCTGGCTTTTTTCTTTTAGCTTATGTGGTGCTGAGGAATCGAACCCAGGGCCTCAGGCATGCAAGGCAAGCGTTCTACCACTGAGCCACCTTCCCAGCCCGGGTGAAGCCTCTTCTCATGGTGTCTTCTGAGCAGAACAAGAGCCTGAGCTCTCTGGGGTCCCTTTTATAAGAGCACTAATCTCCTTCTTGAGGGCCCCACCCTCATGACCTTATCAGTTCCTAAAGGCTCCACCTTTTAAGTGTTGGTGGGGAGAGGAGGGGTACTCCAGGAGGAAACATTGTCATTCAGTCTACAACACCTGGTGCGAGGAAGTAAGGAAGTCCAAACACCACAGCTCCTCCCCTGAGCAGTGAGCAGAGGAAAGAAGGAGCAGGGAGACAGGGATGCAGGAAAGGGAGTTGAGGAAGAGTTGCTAGGGTACCAGTCCCAGCCTCCTTACTTGCCATCTCCTCCCTGCAAAACATTCCTGTGAGTGAACACTCATTAAATGGCCTTGCCGCTACGTACAACACACATATACTGGGATCGCTGACACTGGACATGGACATCATGACAGAACATAGAACTACCCTGTGACCCAGCAATTGCACTCCTGGGCATCTAATAGAACACAAACAAGGTTTGTGTTTAAAGTAAAGCCACCAACACAAACCATGTTCATTACAGCACTATTCACCATAACCAAGATATGGAATCAGCCCAGATGCCCTTCAATGGATAAATGGATCAAGAAAATGTGGTATATGTATACACAATGGAATTTTACTCACCCATTAGGAAAAATTATATTATTCTATTCATAAAGAAATGGAAAGACTTGGGAAAAATATATTAAGTGAAGTAAACCAGACCCAAAGAAACAAAAGTTGCATGGTTTCCCTCATTTGTGGTACCTAGAATGTGCCTATAAATGTACAAGTAAACACACTCGGGTAGTATGGAAGTGGTTCCAAATTAAAAGACTGAAGACTCTATGGAGAGCACAAATAACAACATATTTTAGAAAGACTAAGTCAAAGCCCATCAAAAAAAGAAAAAGAAAGAAAGAAAAGAAAAAAAGAAAGCCCAGGAAATGGGTACCTGCAAGAGGGTGGGTGGGGCCAAGGAGAGAGGGGTAGATGAATGGAAGGGGGAAGTGGAGGTGGGGGTATTCAGTGGAGAATTCATTATATATACCAATGGAAGGGAAAGGATGGGTCAAAGGTAGGTGAGACTGTTGAAGCAGGTGACACTAATCAAGATGCATTGTATTCACAAACTGCTTTGTTAAATGGCATCTCTGAGCACCCGTGGCTCACACCTAGAATCCTAGCTACTCAAGAGGCTGAGATCTGAGGATCACCTTTTGAAGCCAGCTTGGGCAGGAAAGTCTGTGAGGCTCTTATCTCCAATAAACTACTCAGAATAAGTTGGAAGTCTTGCTGTGGCTCTACCACTTGAGCACAAAGAGGCTCAGGGACAGTGCCCAGGCCCTGAGTTCAAGCCCCAGGACCAGAAAAAAAATTTTTTTAAAAATGACATCTCTTTTGTACAAATATTTAAACATAATAAAAAATGTAAAGAAGTATAGAGGTGTGTGAGGGAAGAAGAGTCACTCATATCAGCCTTGAAGACAGCAGAGTAAATATCACACATGACTTTGGCTTGCCAGCACAAGAACAAAAGTGGAAACAATACCTTCCATTGTCCCTATTAAAAGAGGGAGCAGACAGACAACAGAGTCATAGATTGCTTGATACTAATTCCCAAGTCACTCCCAGCCTTATATACTGAACACAAATCCTGCTTTAGCTGGTGTGTTCTGGGGTCCCCCTCCCCCGAGCCCGGCCCTGGTGGAGTCCTGGGGTAAGCACAACTGAGCTTAATCATGGCAAGGACCAAGCAGGGATGCACACGGTGACAACTATTTCTTTCTTTGCCTCACAGTTCACACCACAAATTGGAAGAGTAAAAATGTATAGCAATTTATCAACCCATTACACCCTGTTAAATATGCAGGATGCAACACAAAATTCTTCTACCTTATGTCACAGGAGAAAGAAGACTTCATGGCCTCTTGTTCTCGGTGTATGTCTTTTCTCCTTGTGCTTCGGAGTCATGATTTCCTTGAGATCACAAGCAATCAACTGGAGAAAATCCTTCTTAGAAAATAAAATCTTGGGGGCTGGGAAGGTGGCTCAGTGGTAGAGCGCTTGCCTTGCATGCATGAGGCCCTGGGTTCGATTCCTCAGCACCACATAAGCAGAAAAAAACCAGAAGTGGCGCTGTGGCTCAACTGGTAGAGCACTAGCCTTGAGCTGAAGAGCTGAGGGACAGCGCCTAGGCCCAGAGTTCAGGCCCCACGACCGCCCTCCCATAAAAAAGATAATAAAATCTTGCTGGGCACCAGCAGTTCATGCCTATAATCCCAGCTACTCAGGAGACTGAGATCTGAGAATCACAGTTCAGAGGCAGCCCAGGAAGACAAGTCTGAGAGACTCTTATTTCCAATTACCCAGCAAAAAGCAGGAAGTAGATGTGGTACAAGCAGCAGAGAGCATTAGCCTTCTGGGGGAAAAAAAAGCCAAGTGGGAGCTCCAGTCTCTGAGCTGAAGCCCCTATACGCTCTCCCTCCCTTCCTCCCCCTCCCCTCTCCTCTCACCCTCCCTTCCTCCCTATCTCTCTCTCTTTCTCTCATACACATACATAATAAAATCTTTAAATAATATTTTAAAAATACAATAAACCATTAAAACTCTCAAATTCTGACAAATAAATCTTTCTTTGTTGCTTTGGTTTTGTGAACTGCAAAGTAAATCAGGTCCAGCTGTTGCTGGGCTGACCTCTTCCTCAGCTTGCTTTCATTGTGGGATGCTCTGGTTGGAAATTTAAAGAACCTGTTGCAGAATTTACAGCACTCAGAACCAAATCAAATAGCAGAGCCCCTGGTTCAAAATGTGGAGCAATTTCAAGATGACAATAGTAAAATGAATCCCAGAGCAGGGTCCAAAAGCCTAGGGCCTGGTTCAATGGCCCAGGTCACATACCCATGATAAATCCAGCCATTCAACAAATGGTGATTCCTGTCATTTGTGGTATTCAACTCAATAGATTCATGGAGCTATTTCCTTGTGCTTACTCAGCCTTTTCTGTACAGGAGCAGAAGTAAAAGTAAGTAATGATCTCAGTTTCAGTGTGATCTGCCAGTATCTCTAAATGAAGATTCAATTAATTATGCATTGGCCAAAACAAGTTTGTAGAAGACAAAAGTCTAAATGCACTTTGGACCCCAATAATCACTGGGTGTCCTCAGGAAGGAAGACAAGGCCTCTAGAGGGCCTTCCAGTTCTAAAGCTGTGGTGGTGCACATGAGCTTAGCAAGGGAAACGTTTTAAGACAAACTAAACACACGTCTCATTCCCTCCAGCCTGGCGAGAGTCAGACATCTCCTAGAACAGCGAGCGTGTGAGTGCAGGCATGCACCTATCAGCGACCAACGTGTCCCTGAGGCTTAGTGTAGCAGGACGCAGCCAGACCACCAGACCCTTGATGCCGGCAAAGGGCTGACGCCTGGCAGAGTCTTCCTCAGGTCTCCAGACTGCACACAGAAATAGCCCACAGCCCGAGGCACAAGCTCCATGCTGGCCCACGTGTGCTGCTGCATAGCAGGAGATTGTGCGCCAAGTTTCTTCCGTTAATCTGCACAGAAATTCCAGAGGGGAGGCAATATTTTAAAGTGGCAAACGTCATTTGCAAGAAGTTAAAGCAAAAAGAAAATCCTCCAAGCCAGGCGCTGGTGGCTCACACCTGTCATCCTCGCTACTCAGGAGACTGAGAGCCGAAGACTGTAGTTCAAAGCCAGCAGGCACAGGAAAAGTCCAGAAGACTCTTATCTCCAATGGATCAGCAAAAAGCCCCAAGTGGAGATGGGCCCCAAGTGGTAGAGTGCTCGCCTTGAGCGGAGAAAGCTCGGGGCAGCGCCCAGGCCCCGAGTTCAAGCCCCACGACCCCTTCCCACCATGAACCATGGTTCCCACCATGAACCACGGCGGAGCCGCGTGACAGCCGCTGGCAGGCTGGGCTCGGGTCCTCCCCGCTGTGAAGGTGCCCGGCGCGGAGGAGGAGGAGGAGGAGGAGGAGGTGGCACCGGGCAGCTCGCCCGGGCTCCGGGCAGAGAGGGAGAGGGAGGAAGCGCGGGCCGCGGGAGCGGGATGG